>NC_052621.1:33614039-33862034 GCF_016545825.1 Eucalyptus grandis
TTTATTCGACCACAAAAAACCCCAAACTGGTAAATATGTAACTAATATACCCTCCGCTAAATTGGATTAATACCACAAAAAAAATTACAAAAATTGTAAATTGTGACAAACGGAGTGTAAAATCTCAATTTGGTATACCAGTCAACTGTCACGTGTCATTAACTTAATAATTTGACAGTAAAATTTAACGAAAACTAATCGAGGGTAAATTTGTCATAAGTGTACTAGTTTGGGGTAAATTTGTCAAATGTATACTAGTTTGGGGTTTTTGGTAGTCAAAAAAATAGTTTGGGGTAAATTTGTCACAGATGTACCAGTTTGGGGTTTTTCAGGGTATTAACCCTTTTTCTTTCAGTCAGGATGTTTTCATTTGAAGTAAGCTTACACAGAGAGACTGTCCGTTGATGACATCTTATCATATGTTGCTTATTGTGTTTTGTTGTTTCGTCAGCTAGTACGACCAGCTTTCCAAGCAGTCCTTGGTCATATTCTGTATGGATGTCTAGGTGAGTTCAAGGAAAGATTTGGCAAGGCTTTGGAAGGAGGGGAAGAGTTTTCAGTGGCTGCTCATGACTGTACTCGGTCTTATATGGCCCTATTTGACGAATGATGTGTAGGTACGGCAATTTGTAACCTAATGTTTGTAAAGTCAATGCTCTGAAAAAGTAGGCCACGAACGAAGGTTTGTCATTGTGCTTTGTCTTGTAATTAAGCTCTTGGTTCTTTGACTCTTGTTGTTGTGCTTGCATTTGCACTCCTTTGGTGGCCTATTAGTTGTTTTACTTGTATCAATCAGAAATGAAGGTTTGTGTCTGAGACCAGAGGCTATGTGAAAATATGGTCTTGTTGGTAAATAACTCTTTAGGCATTTAGGAAACTATTTGTATGTTCATGCCATGCTCACTTTTGACTTGTTATTAGGGGAATTTTACCACCGAATGCATGGATAAGTTTTGTATCATACTTTGAACAAATGTCGTAATTGAACAAGCCAAATGGGATACATCTAGCGTACGGGAGAGGCTGTGGAATCGCATTGATGCCCATGTTGGTTCGGTCCGTGATACCAAGGTCTCTGAGCTTACAAAAGCACATAAGGTAGCATAATGAGTAGAGAGATTTCTTCTTCTCTCAAGCTTCTCTCTTTACAGATGGAGGGCTTTTCCCCTTTTTACTTAATGGTGGTTGATGGGATCTACACGAATTATATCATGTTTTTACAGGCAAGACTAAAGGAAGCATTGTCTAGACCAGTGGAAGCTCTTTTGAAGGGAGCTCCTATTGAATCTAATCGATGAGTAAATTGCAAACTTAAAGATGTCTACCACTCCTTCATTAGCTCAATGACCCTTCAAGATACTTTCTTTGCTCTTTTTTGTACGACACACCTTCCATAATCTTTCATAACATCTAGCCTTCCTTCCTTCATCTATTGATCCATCTCATAAGAAGAGAGGGCACTAGAGAACCGACTTATGGCCAACATAGTCTCGTGCCTCTCTTTACAAATGGAGGGCTTTTCCCTTTTTTACTTAATGGTGGTTGATGGGATCTGCATGAATTATATCATGTTTTTATAGGCAAGATTGAAGGAAGCATTGTTTGGACCAGTGGAAGCTCTTTTGAAGGGAGCTACTAGTGAAACCTGGTCGGCCATCAAGACACTTCTTTTGCGTGAGACTATGTTGGCCATAGTTGGTTCTCTAGTGTCCTCTCTTCTTATGAGATTGATCAACATATGAAGGAAGGAAGGCTGGATGTTATGAAAGATTATGGAAGGTCTGTCGTACGAAAAGAACAAATAAAGTATCTCAAAGGTCATTAGCGTCATTGAGCTAATGAAGGAGTGGTAGGCATCTTTAAGTTTGTGATTTACTCGTCGGTTAGATTTAATAGTACTTGAAATCCTTATGTGCTTCATTTTCTATCTAGTTTTGCTACATTGTTTAGCCATGATGTTGACTATGTGGATAGAATCTGAAGGAGTAGGGAGGATGTTTGAGATATTGCATGACAAGCTCGTTTGGCAGTATGCAAAATTTATATGCAGCAAATATTTTTCATGTTTCTCCCATTGCTTGCTTGTGGATCTTTCACAAGAAACGATTCAATGACGCTTGCAGTCATTAAGGTTGATGTCTACGATGGCGGCGATTCGTTTGGATGGTGAGAAGGATAATATCGAACAACTTTTGTTGGGTCAATTGTTGGACAACAAATCTCATGCCACTGACGGGAGCATAGATCGCTTGGCTTTAAGCACATGGGAAGATGTGAGTTTTTCTTTTATTGTGCTGGTTCCAATTAATGCAAATCTTCAATTTGCTGAGAGCACTTACATTCGTTGTTTAATTGTAGATTTCTTCATCCGAAACACTAATCACGCCCCAGGAGTGCAAAACACTCTGGATGCAATTTATTGCAGAGAAGCAGCACACCATTGATCGAGCAGTGAAGGAATCAATTACTATCACACCCCAAAATCAACAAGAATGGGGATGACACGGCCGTCCTTCCACTTAAAGGACGCAACCTCAAAGCTCCCAAAATCCAACTCTTAAAAGTCCCCACATCCATATCGCTCTTAGATCTACTCATCGTTAGTTGAGGAACCTAAAAAAGATTAGAAAATAGAGGGGTGAGCAATCACGGCTCAGTGAGTAGTGCATCTCTTCTAAGCAGATCGAGCACCCACTATACATATTTACAAAACCAAATTACAACTCTTTTAACTCAAATTTATGATATAACAAACATACAGTAAAAAAAAATAAGTTACATACGCTTCAACATAACTATACTTATAATGGTCTAATTCACTGATCAATCTCATTAATTCACACGCCAATAGTCCATTTCATTTGTTAATCTTATACCACACCAAACCTAGAAATTTAACAAATCTTCAGGGCCAATATATAACCTTTTTTACTTTAACACAATATGTTCAAAGCAAAAACATTCAAGATAATAATAGGTTAATGCCAATGGTCTAACTCATTGGTCAATCTCATAAGTATCAATGTCTATTCCATTGATTAATCTCATCAAACTACGCATCGATAATTTAATTGAAATTACACGTCAATGGTCCATTGTAATGATTAATCTCAAATTACACGTCGATGGTTCATTCCAACGACTAATCTCAAATTACACGTCAATGGTCCATTTCATCAACCCAACTCATATCACATGTCAATGGTTTAGTCCATTGATCAATCCGTTGCTCAATATCAAACCATGATTACGATACAACGCTTGGTAACGAGGCGATCAAGATTCCAGCCTTGGTAAGGTCTCCATCTATTATTAGCCTATGGTTCAGCCCACAATGATATCTTAGAATAGTATACGCATACCCACAAGCCCCTCGCTGGGCTCACAACGATATTGAACATCCACAACAATCCAAAACCACACCATCCATAATTCTCAAACCAAATTCATAAAACATTTCATATATCACAAAAAGATTTCGCAAACTTATCTGTGACATCCCAAATTTCTGATTCTGTTTTCAATTAAATGAGACGGACTTTTCATCGACGCGCTTATAGTTCAATTCTCCGAGCTGATCACTCATGAGATAACTAGTCTATCAGGTGAAGCCGTTAAGGAATTTAAATGCAATAGGCTTAAGAATCTGACCATGAACCGACTGTTCGACCGTATAAATCTGCAAGGATCATTACGACACTGTCAGAATCGAACGAGAGATCGCAGTAATAGGTCGATTCGGCGAGATATGTAATTAGAGTGTGGGTGATTCCACCTGATTTCAATATCCTCGTCGACCGGCACCGAACGATTATTCGTTTTTTGGGTACCCTCTGTCCGTATTTGAAACCTCAAGATTTTCACGACAATCGAAAGTCGCCAATGTGTCGAAGATTATGTCGTGGCTTGAAAATAATCAACCATGGGTCAATTGCACTGAAAATTTCCTAAAAGCCACCCGGTAGATTAGGACGCGCTCAAATCGCGCCAGATTGAAATTAACCGTGATTTTAAACCCGGATTCAGAAATTGAAAGTTCTGGCATGTCACAATTCATTTTAGGAACATCGACTCATCTTCAAAAGATTTTTTCTACAAACCGAGATTTTTGGCGGAAAAGCAAAAGTAAGGCCGTTTTTGTTCGGGATTGTCGGAGAATTTTAATCAAATCTTCGGGATGCAAGTTGGATCATTTGACGGGAAATGTCATGAGAAGGCCGAGACACATGGGTTGATTTAATTGAGCTTCAATTGGATGGAATTAATTGGCAATTGAATGAATTAAGTGAACAAATGTTCAAAATTCGAAATCCCCTTGGCACACCACATTTTGGACCTATTAACTAGCTTGTAGGGAAGCTAGAGGAGAGAGAGGGCTGAAAGGTGGGCCGGCCATGGTGGGGGACAAGGAGAGAGAGAGAGTGACAAGTGTTGAAGCTAGAAGAGCTCTTGGGGGCCCCTTGCTTCAGCTGAAGCTTCTCCTTCCTTGAATCCCTCGTGCGGCAGCTTTCTCCATGGTTGAGGAAGGGAAAAAGCTTGAGAAACCAGTGGAGAGCGATCAGCAGCCGTCCGAAGCCCCGCAAGCCCACCGGAGCAGCTAGCTTGCTCGTCGCGTCCAGTCCCGTGCAACCGCGAGTCCAGCCGCTGCTTCGCCTTCGTCCCCGCGTCCTCTGGCCGTCTAGCTCGCCGTTCGACAGCCACAGCACCGCCTGGGAGCCGCCCGAAGCTTTCTCCTGCCCGCCGGACCTCTTTTTCCCCTTGTTTTCCCCTCGTTCCAGTTTCTGCTCCAGCCGACCTTTCGCCAAAGATCCGAGTAAAAAGTTAACTTCCCGGTTGAATCAGTGAACGAGCCACCCATCGCCATGAAGAAGACATCCAGCCCGTTCCGGAGCACCTCACCGCTCGCCGGAACGATTCTCCGGCTGTCCCGTACGGCCGCCCGAAGCCGCCGCTCGCCGGACCGTCTGGACTCGCCTGGTTCCTCCTGTTCCGCCCGTTTCGCGGTTTTCAGCCATTTTCTCCCCATTTCTACCCTACCTCCACCCATACCAACCTCCAATAAGATTTCCTTGACCCCCGGGAGCTGCCGGTTGCCAGCCACCCGCTCGCCGGAGCTCCGATCAGCCCGTTTTCGCCGTTGAAGTTGCTGGTTTCTTCTCTGCAGTTCAGTCCAGATCAGAAGCAGAAGACAGCAAGAAGTTCCAGACTTCGTGGCCCGTTTTCAAGCCCTTCCCGGCCTCCGTTGGTGTCGCCGCTTTGGGGTTTATCGACCGCCTTGGCGTCGTGGTCGCTGTGAACTCACCGGCGTGCAAAACCGGTGAGTTTATCCTCTAAACCTTGCTTAGCAAGTTAATCATGCTTAAGGGGTGTTTAGATTAGTCTAATTAGGTTTAGGTGGTTAGATTAGATTATTTTAATGTAAATTAGATTAGTTGTATGATTAGTTTAAGGGATGTTTAATTAGGGCTAATAGTATGTTTAAATTAGTGTAATCTAATTTAAGCCCTAATTGATTATTTTTAATTAAATAATTATTTCGAATTTTTAAATATTATTTTATTATTTTATATTATTATAATATAATATTTAATTATTTAATTTTCGGAATTAAATTTAATTATTTAATAATTTCGAAAATTTTGCCGGGATGGCCGGTCGTTAGAATTTCGCGCTGATCGCAGCAGTGCGGTCGGTTTGTGCTAATTGTATGTGTAAATTGAGAAATTGAGTGATTGATGATTATGGTTAATAATTCCAAAAGTGTGGAATTGCGTGAAATTGATGAAGTTGTGGTATTTAACTTGAAAATACCCGGTGTTGGCTTTTAGCACCGTAATTGATTTGTATGACCAGTTGAATCGATTGGATTAATTGATTGATTGAATTGAGATATGAGTTGGTTTATTATTGAATTATCCGCTTTGGCGAGCAATTGGTTTATATATGTCAACTTGTGAGAGCATCGATCCATATATCGACTTGTGTGGAGCTATCATCTATGCATATATCAGGCTTGTGCGAGCTACCATCTATATCAGCTTGTGTGAGCCATGATTTATTAATGGATGAATAGATGGTATGAATTGATAGATGATATGAATTGATATATGGTATGAATTTATCGACGTATGAATTGCACTGACGTGCGGGAAGGGACGAGGCGAGTAAGTCCTCAATTCTCTTTGTGTGGCTAGAGCACCACAGGGCTTATTTTCTTCGTAATTGAGTTTTAGAGGGTAGGACTCGCTGAGACATCGTCTCATCCCGGTTGTGGGATAATATTTCAGGTCCCTAGATGGCGGATCCTCCGGAGCTTTTTGGTAGACCAGTGAGGGTCGCTGAGAGGATCTTTTTGACTTCGCCGATCCCGACTGAAGAGCTGGCGAATGGACCTGTCTAGCTGATCTTAGGACAGCCTAGTTTTTGAGGACTGATCTTTTATAGATCTTTTGTAAATAGCCTAGTCCTGTAAATGAACTGGTTTGATATGTATAAAAAGTATGTGGTTGGTTTTAAAAATGTGATCCTGCTTTTCTATCCCAATTGAGTTTTGTCTGGGGATTATTTATCCGCTTCCGCATGTGTAATTAAAAAGAATGGGTCGGCGACGTGTCCTGGGAAGTCGCATTTCTATCGACCGCAGTGGGATGTGCACGTGCTCGAGGTTCAGGGCGTGACATTATCTGTCAGAAATACTTTCCATAAAACATTCTCAAATAATTTCAAGACTAGTTTCATAAATCAATTTCAAATCAAATACATTTCAAAAAGTTTATCACAAATCAATATCTATATAACATTCCATAAATTATCTCAAAGTTGAGCTTTTCATTAAATGATTTCACAAACCCAAAACATGTAATATTTCTCAATTTCGTTCATCAAACAGAATATATATTCATAAAATGTTCTCACACTATTTTCAAATATCAAAACTTAGTAAATACCCGATCAAACTTTTATGCAATAAACATGCTTATTTATAACTCATAAAATATCAAATATTTATCATTTTGAAGACATGAGCTTATAAATTCTTAGAAGAAATAGCATCACTCACCTGAGAAAGTCGAAAATCAACCTATGTGGTTACTTGAGCCAACACACTTGTATTCCTATTAATAAATCAAAAACGATATTAAAACCAGGTATTATGCCACTCTCCAACTAACGACTCGACTAAATTATGTTAAATCATCGATAAAACGACACCTACGCGCTAATAAATCACTCAACCACAATTACTCAAAGCCGTCCTTAGCGCAAAGTGCGAGCACGAAACTTCATCATGCCATAATTTTCTCCACCGAACTTCGTTAAAAGCGCACTTATAATCAATGAAAAACTCATCCAACATACTACAAGAACCCCAATTTAGCCAACTTGAAATCAAGCCAAAAATCACAAAATATAGCTCTGAAATTCTGGTCGTGTACTGTTTATCACGCGATAAACTTCAAAATTTTGTTTTGGGCAAACCGTGAGCTCAAATTACGATCCTAAAATTTCACAGCTCCACAACATCCCAAGTTATCATTTCTACAAAAATACGCAGTTGACCGACTCAAAAATCGTACTTCATTGTTCGATTTTCCCAAAATTCCGAATTTCAAGCCTTAGATCCAAAATTACTCCGATTAAACGAAGGGGGAGCACGAGTGCTTACCGAGCGTTGCTTTATGTAGTTAACGTGGCTTGGCAAGGCTCCCATGACGAGGACACGCGAAGCCCCTCTTTTTCTTTTCTCTTCTTCTTCTTCTTTCTCTCTTTCTTCTTCTCTCTGTGTTCGAGCTCTCTGTTGTCCCTCTCTCTCCCCTTCTTTCCTTCTCTCTTTCCCTTTTATCTCCTCCTTTTTCTTTTCTTTTTCCCTTTTTTCTGTCTTTTCTTCCTCTCTCTCTCTCTCTCTCTCTCTCTCTCTCTCTCTTCTCTTTTCCCTCTCCCGAAAACTCTCGATTCCTCTCTCTCTCCTCAAGCTTCTACCTTTTGCTTTTTTTTTTTTTTTTTTGACTGGGTCAAAACCCATATTTTACAATTACTGCTCAGGCACGTTTTATTGTCATTAAAATGCATGTCATGATCCCCCACCCCAACGCACACGCTAACACAAGAAAAATGAAAAGAAAAAGAAAGAGGCTCTATTTAATCCAGTGCACTAGAGCGCTGAGAAATATTTTCAATTCCACAAACTTGCTCTCTTCTTTTTGGAATTATCAGGAAGAGAAGAGCCGCAATGGGTGGTCGAAAGGGTGGCCAGTTTTGGGGTTAGTACTTTTAGGGCTCTGCGGATGGAGAAAATGTCTTTAGGCATATTAAACTCTTATAAGGGAAACGCGGACATAGGATGCCGATCCCATATGCATGTGAACAAACACGTGAAAGCTACCCGAAGATGAAGATGAAGGTCGTTACACTTTTTTTTTCCTTTTCTTTTGGTCATAGGTCCTTAGGCTTCATTTGCCAACAATTTATGGGATTTTTCCTCCCCATAATCAATAGCTCGTGTGGGACCCAAATTTTTTTAAAAAAAAAAGGCATGGCCGCGAATCGTTTCGACAGATTCCCGGAAAATTTAGGTGTCTGATGCGAGGCACTGCCCCGGTCGCGACAGCGTTCGCTCGATTGTTTGCGGCTAAGGTTTTCTCTTTTATTATCATCACGTGGAAGGAGCGCATGTTCGTAAGGGAAGGAACAATGTCAATCGATGCAGCACGTGGAGAGAACAAGGTCGGAACAAGACAAAATCGTTAGAAAAAGATTCGCTTGTGGTTTCCTTGGAATTGCATATCGAACTTCAATTTTCAAGCGGTTAGGGCGGAAGCTTCAATGAAAGAATTTCATCAATTTCTTCTCCTTCTACCTTTCTTCCTTCTTTCTTTATGGAAATCGGACTTTTATTTGACATTTAGCTTGCTTCCGATCTTTTTAATTTTTTGTCTTCTTTTGGATTGAGATAATGATTTCTCCTTTAAGCAGAAATTCAAAATGGGCTTCCTTAATTGAAAGAATTTCATCAATTTCTTCTCCTTCTTCCTTTCCCTTTTACCTTTCGACTTCTTTCTTTCTCGAAATCGGACTTTTATTTGACATTTAGGATGCTTCGAATCTTTTTTCTTTTGCATTGAGATAATGATCTCTTCTGTTGGCAGAAATATGAAATGGGCTTTCTTAATTGGTTTAAGAATCATAATTAAGCTACACTGCCCCCGCTCCCCACAAAGTCAATCATGAATCAGATGCGTCGTCATGCCTTACTAGGAAAGTTTCAAGTCTCGAAAAGCAAACTAATTACACACATCAATAAGAAAAAAAAATCAGTACTCTGAAAATACAGAATTTTCAGCATTTCATTGTTGACGTCGCTTATTCACAAATTCTTTGGTAAATATCCCAAATCAATTTATGAAGAGTAACAACAATCTCGTAAACTTCACATTTGATTATCATAGAAATATGAAAAAAATCTTTGCGCGACGAAGAGAAAGAAAATGTCGCATGGGTATATTCGACGAAAGGGTGAGTTTCTAGAATAAAAGGTGACAAGAAAATTCTACTCATTGGGAAAAAAAAAAAACAAGAAAAAGAAAAAAAACAGGGACTTGGAGGGCACCAAGAACTTTTCGAAAGTAAATTTACCCCAAACTATTTTTTTGACCACCAAAAACCCCAAACTGGTATACCTTTGACAAATTTACCCTAAACTAGTACATTTGTGACAAATTTACCTTATGTTAGTTTTCGTTAAATTTTACCGTCAAATTATTAAGTTAAATAATACGTGACAATTGACTGGTATACTAATTTAGGATTTTACGCTCCGTTTGTCATAGTTTACAATTTTTGTGATTTTTTGTAGTATTAATCCAATTTAACGAAAGGTATATTTGTCACAAATTTATCAGTTTGGGGTTTTTGTGGTCGAATAAATTAGTTTGGAGTAAATTTGTCCTAAATGTACCAATTTAAGGTTTTTTATGATCGGTCGGGGTAAACTTGTCACGGTATATCAGTTTGGGGTTTTTCATGATCAAAAAAATAGTTTATGGTAAATTTGTTATAAGCGTACCGGTTTGGAGTTTTTTAAGGTATTAACCCTAAAAAAAAAAAAAAAAAGCAAAACAAGATAGCAGCGTGAGTAAAGGCTAGGGACCACCAGGAATTAGCAGATTTGCTTCCTTGTAAAAGAGATCGTGGTTGGAAAAAAGTGGACCCGGAGAACAATTCCATGTGCAACTTTCAGCCATGTGAAAAATGACTTGGGAACGAGATCTGAACCACGAAAGGTGAAATATTCGATAGAGAAAGTTAAATCTGACACTATTACTTTGTCTCCTTGAAAAATATGGAAAAGCAAGTGATAAGCAAAGTTGATATGTCAAATCGATCTCGAACCTCGTAAATTTTGTGCTCTTCCAATGAACCACCGAAGATATTCAATTGAGACATAATTCGACGCCAAAAGAAGGAATTCGAAGGGCCCGAACCTATTCTCGATGACCAATTTGGCGCAAAACTTGGATAATTGAGATTAAAATCCATGTCGCAGTGGGAAATGTAATTGTCCAGAACGACCACTTGTACGAGCATGCCAGCTCGCACCGCCACCAGCAACGCGTTTTGTTAGCGTCGCGTGTTCGACGCTTGGCGCGCGATCAACCGTCTGGAATGAATTAAAACTGTCCGTTCTAGTCGCTTTGCTGTGTCTAGGCAATGGCCGACTTTAAATGCTGCTGATCAGTGAGTCAGCTGCAGTAATTTACTTGTCATCGGACCGTAATGTAGCTGTTCGTTCTAATTTATCGATGCTAGCGTACGTTGATAGTTTCTCCTTTCAAGTGTTGTGTTTAACTTCGTATAAGAGGACTTTCGCTTATCGGAGCTGCCTTAAGCTGCAAGTTCCTGCTTCTTCGTGTCCACCTTTCTAGATTATGTTCACCGATTGAAAAAGCGGTTTTGCAATATGATTGTAGTTTAGTTTTTGGTTTATTCTGCTCGTTCACAGTGTGCATCTCACTTTCGTCGACACTACCTGCCTTTGATTGTAAATCCCTATCGTTGCATGGTTGAATTTCAGTTGGGTTGCTTCTGTACCTGAGTCTAATTGCAATTTATTTTAATCAGTCCAGTAGTTGGAAATTTGAGATCGACAGTGACAAGTTCTGGAAAGATGGCTATCCCTTTCAGATAATCGGTGGAGATGTTCATTATTTCCGGGTGCTCCCGTTGGTATTTTCGTTTCTTTCCTTTAATCGTTCTTCTTGCTCATGTGATTAGATTACAATGGGTTTTTGTGACAATTGTTATATATGCTTTTTTTCCAAATGCTACTCCCAAATAGTTCTCCTTTCTATGTGGAGACGCACTTTTTTAAGAAGAGAAGCTGTGTTATATTGGCCATATCTGAAGCAGTATTACTGCATGTGGTAATGCATCTAATTTAGGCTAGAAGAGGAACTTTGAACTTGAGATTGTTTTAGAAGATTACTTTCTGCTCCATCAGGAAGCAATAAAATCTAGAGCTCAGGGAGCCCCTCACTGAAGGACTTGTTCATGTCTTAATATAATTCAGCATCTTCTTTCAATACTGACTAGAAGGATTCTTTGCTTGAAGCAACCTTTGCCCACTTCCATTTAACAAATCAATTACACTTGGGATTTATTGTGCATGCAGTATTGGGAAGACAGATTGTTGAGAGCAAAAGCCCCATGTTTGAACACTATCCAGACATATGTTCCTTGGAATCTGCATGAACCGAAACCGGGGGAGACAGTCTTTGAGGGAATTGCACATATAATATCTTTTCTCAACTTGTGCAAGAAGCTTGATCTCCTGGTTATGCTTCGAGTAGGCCTTTATATATGTGCAGGTGAGGGCCAGAATCTTCTTATTGGTGCTTTAAAACTTGTTAAACTACGTTGAAGTGTTTGCTGCCCTTGTCTTGACTCTGAAGTGGACATTGGATTGACATGGCCTTATTAAGCCATGGCCTGCTTTCAGCATATTTAACCCATAACTGTCATTCCATTTTGGACCTTGGCGATGGGTGTCTCTTCCATTACAAGAGGGTCATCAGTCACGCGTATTTGATTTCGTGCACAAGTAAGTGGAGGTAGCATTTTAGCAAAAACAAGAAAATCGTGGAAGTAGGACACTTTTTCTTATTTTCTCTTATTGTTTCTGTGGAGCTGTGAAGAGTATGAATTGCTGACCTTAGACAGTTTATTTGGACATGACAGGATTTTGTCTGTTCTAAGTCCAGTAAGATATAAAACGTGACATCTCTAATTGATGGTCAACTTGAAGACCTTCGTTGTTCATTCGATTTTCAAAATACACTATTCGGGACTGTCCCGACTGGTGAATTCTCAGTTGTTTCGTTTTATAGATGAGATGAAGTTTATGCCTCCACGTAGGACTGACTCGCATCTGGGTCTTCTACTTTGTTGCAGCCAAAAAATATGTGGTGCATATTTCCTCGAATAATTTATCTACCGAATTTGTTCCACTATTTAGGACTCTTAAGGATTAAACATCATTTGCGTGATTGAGTCTGTGAGTGCATATATGCAAATAGCAGATCTAGTTATTCCTTTGGGTCTGTGCTATTCCTTTATTTCTATGTTATATCCAGTCATTGAATAGCTCATGTCTCATGTTTTCCACTAAGGGTGCGTTTGGTAACGTTTCTGTTTAAAAATTGTTCCAGGAAATAGAAATAGAAAAAAGTGTTTCTGTTCTAAGGAATAATTTTTGAACAAAAAAACGCATTTTGTAACTGTATAAAATTTCAGTTTTTGGAATAGAAAAAGAACAAAAACACGTTTGGTAACTACACAAAATTTTGTTCCTAGAATAGAAAAAGAACAAACACGTTTGATAACCGCACAAAATTTCTGTTCCAAATTTTTTTCAATTTTTTTTTAATAAAATGTAAACTTGGTATTGAATTATCATTCTCACGAAATGCTCATCAATTTAATTTTGTTCATGGTGAGTGAAAATAAATATTCTAAACATGTTCATATTTGTATACTTGGAAGAAAATTTTTTAAGTTTGTACCAAATTTTTCCCAAATGCTTTTTTTTTTTAATAAAGTGTAAATTTGGTTTTGAATTCTCATTCTCATAAAATGCTCATCAATTTAATTTTGTTCATGGTGAGTGAAGGTTATAAGTGCATACTTTGAAGAAAATTTTATAAATAAACTTTGTACCATATTTTTCTCACTTGCCTTTTTTTTTTTTTCAATAAAGTGTAAACTTGGTATTGCATTATCATTCTCATGAAATGCTTATCAATTTAATTTTGTTCATGGTGGGTGAAGACAAACATTCTGACCATGGTCATATGTGCATACTTGGAACAAAATTTCGTAAGTAAAATTTGTACAATAAGAGCTAGTTAAAAGAAGAGTATCTTATAGATCTCTACATAGACCCTTTCATACATAACATCACAATAATGAAGTAATATAGTTCATTGTTCAACTTCATCACATTGAATTTGATAAGTGAGTACTTAAAAACAATATTACAAAAGTCAGAAACACAAAGTCATGAAATCTCAGGCATATTATGATCCCTCGCCATTTTATTTACAATTCTTGTCCTAAGCATTTTTATTCCAGGTACATCATGCAATGTATTATCTGCAACCTCCACTTCTGTAGGTCCGCATGGATACTCCGGATCTCCATATAGGGAAAAGTTTCTATCCATTGCATCTTGATCACGAATGTAATTATGGAGAGCACAAGCTGGGTTTTGACCAGCTACAACACGCCAACTTCAATCAAGATTACCTAACCATCCCACGAAGAGATCTTCTGCAGATTCATGGCAGATGTTCTCGCCTCGAAACTTAACCATGGGTGGGATGTATGGTTTTTCAGGGATTGTTGCATCCAACTCGAGACAATTATTCTTCTGCAGAACACACAAAGAAAATGCATCCAAATTTGGGCTCTCATATGACGCAATACATCTGTAGTTGCAAACCTGATCCACAGGACTACACTGGTTCAAGCACTGAAGAGCCTTTCTACAATTGGGATCCAGGAGGCAGTTCAATATCTGAGGCCCGCAGTTCTTCACCATGTAGTTCAATGTAGAAAAACCCTTTGACCTGAGGTTCTTTAGAATTGGAACTGGCCTTATGTAAGCATTGATTACAACCAACAAAGAGAACCTTATATCATCAGAATTGTGACGCATCCAGGCGTCCGATATTGTTTCAATCACATCACTGGTCTCTTTGGTTTGCTTTGATTCAAATGTTCCCACCAGTTTCCCAAAAATGGTCCCTTTTGTTTCAGTTTGAACAACTGATCCACCTAGCTTGTTACTTAACCCTGGGGATGAGTCGAAGCTGATTATGTTCTGGATATTTCTGCTGTTTCTCTCAATCCACTTCACTGTTTCCTGACTTGTTACAGCAACGATAATCAAAATGTCTGCATGTCTCAGTTCCTCCTGAAGTTTTGCAGATGCCTGATCCTTCAATTGGCAGATATTATCTGTAAACACATGCATTTCAAATCCATCATCAACCCATTTCAGTCTCTTTGCCTGGTCACAAAGAGAATGAAAATGAATTTATATTTCAAAGAATTCAGATAGTACATTACCTAAATAGTGAAAAATACACATTGCTAAGAAAGTTGAGGATCCAGTGGGATGCTCAGAAGAGTCAGGTAGATTTCTTAGCGTCCAACTAGGATTTACCAAAGAAATGACAATTCAAGGAAGGTGTCCTCAACAGCGCCCCCCCCAACCAAAAAAGAAAAAAGGAAAAAAAGAAAAGAAAAGAAACTCTTCATATGCTTATATGTGTTGGACTATTTAGCCAAATCAGAACGAAGGGAATCTCTTTACAAGATCAGTGCAGTTGGTATTCTCACTGGCTTGGACCGTAATGCCATGGGCAAGACGGACCCAAGATTAATTGACTCGTGATTGTTCAATCTTTGGAATAGAACCATAATGACAGTAGATTCAGCAAAACAACCACAAAATATTTCATCAGAAACCATCTATAAATCACATTACTCAAATGACGCGATCATTGCATTAGAAGCCTCAAAAAGTTATCCCCCAAGTGCATCTGAATCCTAAAACATGCTTTTGTGCACTCAAATTTTTCTTGTTTCTTAGCAAAATAATCAAGCCCTTTGATTAAATCTGTTAACTAAACTCAACCCAAAATCTTACACAGCATCCGCCAAAAGATTTGGGATTTATATCACATTTCTGAAAAGTTTAAGGATTTCAATTTCGCAACCGCCAAAAGATTTAGGACTTATCTTTCAATGCTCATGCTCTAAGTATTACTTCAATGATAGTAAGAACAACTTTCTGAGCATTCATTCTAATCAAAGTCACCATTTTATCTCTCAGATTGAGTATCCTCCATAGCCTGAATCACTAAAACAGTAGTTTCTCCACTAAAAACCATCATGAAAACAGAGACTTGGCTACGGCCCATCTCGATAACTTACAGTGTGCAGCATGACCTCGCTCCATGTCGTGCCCTTGAGGGGGCTCGATGCGCCTTCGCCGACAATGGCAACGATCCTCACCGGTGGCGGGCTAGGGGCGGCCTCCATCGCCGTGCCCTCCTTAGTCTCCACGACCGCATATCTTATCACAGACCTATTAATTCTATGCAACAATATGATAAGGTTGCAGAAGGCTTTTGATACAGCTTCAGCTGTCTTTCTACAACTTTGGCTTGTCCACTTGAATCACGCAATGCAAGCTCGAACCTTCAGGTATCCCGAGCGGAGGATCAAGACATGAGCAGTTGTCGACGGCATAGAGCTCCCAATCTTTTATTCCACAGTTCTCGAGCGCCGACGCTAGTCGACCATCATCCGTCTCCTTCGAATACTGCCCATCCGGACTCACAAGCACTGCACCAGTATAGGACTGACCTGCGACTCGTGCTGCCCCACTGTAGTGAAACAAACCCCAGCTCAGATCATCAGACACATCGACAATAGTCCAGAACTCGTTCGAAACCACTCCATTGTCCAAAACACTTAAGTAAAACGTCCCTGGGATCTTGCCTCTCTTGACCCGGTATTTGCGCCTCCTCCAAACCATCTTTCCCTCTAGAGTTTTCACCTGAAAAACTGGCTCATACCAAAAGGACCCCTTCGCTTTTCCTCTGTAAAATAGATTACATCGCCGCAGATCTGGCGAGCAACTGCGAGACTCGCTCGTGCAAGCGTCCCGCAGATCTGGGCAAGCGCTGGCTCGAGCGAGCCCTCACGCTCGAGCTCCGACCAGCCATCGCCCAGATCTGCGAGGGCCTCGTCAATCGGTGAAGGAGGAGCAGTGAGCAGGTTCACCTGGTGAAGGAGCAGCGGATGTCGGCGCCGGAGAGGACGACGGTGGAGAAGCCGGATGGTCGGCGTCGGAGAAGACGACGTTAGAGAAGATGCAGGAGGAGAGGCGGTGTTCGAACGGCTGAGCGAGAAATAGAAAAGAAACGAGAGCTTACGTTTTTGTTTCTTTTTTGTTCTCAAATGTGTTTCAAAAATAAGAAACATAATTTTTTTGTTTCTTATTTCTGTTCCACATTTGTTTCTAGGAACAAAAGAACCAAAAAACAAAAAAAATTATATAAAAACAGAAAAAAAAAATGAAAACAAACGCAGCCTAAATTAGAGCAATACTCTCAGTTGCTGTCCTCATACTCTCAAAGAAGAGATACTTGACTTTTAGCACTTAATTAAGCATGCCATGTTGGCTGACAGGTAGTTCTGTGCCATTTTAGTCTTAAGTGTCGGAAATGCTCTAAGACCATGATTTCATGCATTCTGTTAGCTTGGCGAAATAAATTTAGGCATCATGTGTGCTTTAATCTTCTATTCTTTGTGAAGAGTCAATTCTAGAGAGTATAGTTGGCTCAACAGAGCAAAGGTGGTTTCTGACTCGTTCCTTTATTTTTATGTGCTAGTAGTTAGAAAAGCATGATTATTAATAAATACATACTCTGGATTCCAAACGCTCTTCTTTTCTGACTTCCTTACCAAAGCATCTTTGCATGTTAAATTTGTAATGGAGATTGCTAAATCTCGTCCATTGTAACTCAATATATGGCTCATCTTCATATATGTTGTCATGTTCGAAGTTTCTTTTTATGCAAGAACAAACAAGTATGATCCATTTTTTTGTTGGCAATAGGAGATGATTACAATCATTCAAAAAAGTAAATTTTACACTTCCAATTGGAGCGGAGAAATACAATTCTTCTAAATGAATATGATCTCTTAACACTACTTGCTGTTTATGTTCTATATCTTTGCAATAGGGGCGCTAGTGTTTCCTTAGGCGCATTAATTAGCAATATCTGCGATATGATGGCATTCCAATTTTCCTTGCTTCCCCGTTTATATGGTGGAATAATCCTGATGGGTACACATTGATGCAGGGTGGGATTTTGGGGCTTCCCTTCGGGCTGCTTGCCCTAAAACTAGCACTTACGTTAAGATCATCTGATCCTGCGTTTATCGAGTTGGTATGTGTTCCTACTCCATTTGTCAATGATGGTTTTATTTATAGTGATGGGCCTAAGTTAGCCCGTCCGCCCATGTTGGGCCTAAAAGCCCGGCCCACAGGATAAGGGCCCGTTGATAAGGGAACGTATAAAAGGGATGAGAGAGAGAGAGGACGCACCTTTTGGCGCATAACGTACGTACGTCCTCTCCAACGCTCTCTCTCCCTCCAAAAAGAACAATAAGCACAAGGCCACTGTTTTCTCCCCTTCAAGGCGTCGTTAGATCGAACAGGATCGAACGGGGCCAAATTCTCTTCCTCTTATCGGCGTCGGTGTCTAATCTGTGGCTAACAAGGTACGCTCGAATCCGTGGTGTGCTTTACGATCGGTGATACGTGTTTTTCCCGGGCTTCGTCTTCCGCATTGTTTTAGGGGTTTGATTTAGTATCGAATCTAGTTTTCGGGGATCCGTTATTCCCAACATTGGTATCAGAGCCCTAGTTCACGTTTTCCCGACCAGTTTGATGTTTTTTGATTGATTTTTCGCGAAAATTTTCGGCCGTACGAATTGGGGAGAGAAATCCCGACACCCGAGCACTGTTCGTCCTTTTTTCTGAGTTTCCGTAAGTCGAAATCAATTTCTGAAGGCATTGGGTGAAAGAGGTCGCCGAGACGAGTCCGGCGACATGTCATGCGCCGCCGGGAGACGCCGCACGTGCCCACACGCATGGCCAGAAGCCGCTGCGCGTGGGCGCGACACGCCCGGAAGCATCAAGCCGCCCGCGCGTGCGCCACACGCGCCGGTGGTGAACCGGCACGTGCGCGCCGGTGGCCGGCAAACCGGCATGCGCCGGTCGGCGGACCGACGCGTGCTGACATCACTGTGACGTCACAGTAACCACCGGGATGACGTCATTGGTGACGTCATCGCCGACAACCGTTGGTTGGCCGGCGACCCGACCCGACCCAACAGCCGACCGGACCCGACCCAAACCGCGGACGCCGGGCACGTGCCGGCCGACGCCTACGTGACGTCGGCCCAGCCGCACTCGTGCGGCACGTGCGGTCGGTTCGTCCGACCGCCCGACCGTCCGACCCGGTCCGTCCGGTCCGACTGGCCTAATCGGTCCAACCGGTCTGACCCGCCGCCTGACGACCCGCCGCCTGTTGACCGTTGACTGACCACCGTTGACCGTTGACTGGCCGTTGACCCTAAAAAAAAAAAGGAATTTGTTTCTTTTTCATGTATGCCTATGTGGTTTATATGTAATCAATTATTTATTCTGCATTTGTTGCATGAATTTTTGGAAAATTATGTATTTTCCCTTATGTAAATTATGGATTATGAGTAACCCATTCTTAGTTCTGCATTTGTTGTAAGGACTATGATGCGTTATGCACGGATACCTGCAATCCTGAGAACGGACGAGGGAAATGCAAGACTTAAAAGGCTGATGTCAGATTTAGCTAATTATCGGTGGCATGACGGTGATTTAGTATCATATATGGTCATGGTCAATCAGATGATACCAGAAATCATCTGAAATGGTTATCTTATGCCGGATTTTAAGAAGGTGCCGGCTTTGATGAACACTCTTCCACCTGAATAGCAAGCAGTGTTAGATCAGCTATGGGAGGTCAACGTGGTCCCGGGTTATAGGAGGCTGGTGGATGCTTTTGTAAGAGAGTACTATAGGATTGAGTTGACCAAAACTTCAACCCTTAGATTGAGCGCCACATGGCGTAGAGTAAATGCGCCTTGGCGGCGACATGAAAGCTCTCCAAAAGTTTTTTCCATGGTTGGCAAATGTGCCTTCAGTTTTCTCAGATGTTTTGACTGATAGATTAGGAGGGACATTCCCTATTTATTTCTTAGATTAATTATGAGATGTTTTATGGGTGTAAATATCTCTTTCCATGTTGATATTTTTCTCTGTATATATTGCTTAGTGTAATGTATAGTTGTATTATGTGAAAGCTTTATTATATTGTATGTTAAATATTGTTTGCTTTCTGTTATGTTGACTGCTATGGGTAGTTAATAGAAGTTTTTGTAACTTCATAGAATTTATTTTGCATAAGACAATTATATTAATAATAGTTTTAAGTTAGGATTTTTGGAGGATGATTGGAAACATAATGACATTTTGATTCTGAAACCTTACTTGAAATTATTCATTGATATGATGGGTCTGTGCAAAAGTGGATGCATAAATGATAGGCATTAATTATTCATGCATATATGTTTGATGTGTTCAGATCGATGCTTTCAGCAACTAAGAATGTAATTGCTGATATGAACGGCAACAATTGTGAAATATTGAATATGAAGATTCAATATGTGCTGGAAAAACAAGAAGTACTAGAAGCTCTTGACTATATTATGGAAGATCTTGAGGATGCCGTGGGCCACATTGAGCTAGTAGAGGACTACCTAACAGTATTTGAGTCGAAAATAGACATTTGCAATGCTGATTCTAGCTCAGAAAGAGCTTTGAGCTTTAAGCGCAAGCGTATTGATTCGTTCAATATGTGGAAATGCAAAGGATCAAGTCCTTATTGCAAGAAATCAAGAGTTAACCAACACAAGAGAGGAAAACGTCCTCAAATGAAGAAAATGTCAAGGGTGAGGTGTTACAATTGTGACAAGAGAGGTCACTATGCTCGCAATTGTTGTGAGCCAAAAAAAAAAAAAGGTAAACACCTCTTGTACATTTGAGAACTTTGATTATGAGTCAAGTCTAAATTATTGGCTGAATCCAATCCTTTGTGGACTGTAGATTCATGAGCGACAGACCATGTAGCGAAGGATAGAGAATCCTTCGTGGAATTCCAACGAATATCAACTGGAACTAAGTGGATCTATGTAGGAAATAACTCCAGAGCTGAGAGTTAAACGAATTGGCACCTACCAATTGAACATGCGCGGTGGACGCACCCTGTTCCTACATGATATTCCATATGCTCCGGAGATTCGTCGAAATTTAAGTGTATGTTTTGATGTTGGTTAAGCTTGGTTTTAGTGTGAACTTCCATAATAGCGATGTAGATTTGTATTTGGATACAAACTACTATAGTTGTGGTCACTTTCTCGATGGTTTTATTGTACTAGATGTTGACTGTGGTGATATCAATATTTGTTATTCCCTTGTTTCACGTCTTGTACTTAATATGATAATGATGTGATTATGTGGCATGCTAGACTTGGTCATATTGGCCAACAACATATGAAGAGACTAGCCAAAGAGGGCTTGTTGGGCAACATTGAAAAAGTTGATTTGCCTAGATGTGAGCATCGCCTAGTAGGGAAAACGACAAGGAAACCATTCGGAAAATGTAAAAGAGCTGAATTTCCTCTGCATTTAATCCATTCTGACGTCTGTGGTCCAATGAATGTGAAAGGAAGGCATGTGGCTGTTTATTTAATCACTTTTATAGATGTTTATACTCGATTCGGATATGTCTATTTGATTTCTCATAAATCTGAAGCATAAGTTGTTTCAAAAAGGTTTATGAACCTGGTAGAGAATCAATTAGACAAGTAAATAAAAGTATTTAGATCCGATCGAGGTCGAGAATATTTATCTGATGAGTTCAAAAAATTATGTGATGAAAAGGGAATAGAAAGACAGTTGTCTATTCCATATACTCCTTAACAAAATGGTGTTGTAGAGAGAAGAAACATAACCCTACTAGAAATGGTTAGGTCCATGATGGCGCATGCTAACTAACCTATTACTTTTTGGAGTGATGTGTTGTTAACTGCTGCCTATATACTTAATCGGTGCCTTCTAAATCGCCACTTCCACTCCATATGAGTTATGGACAGGTAGAAAACTGGACTGAAGTTTTCTTAAGCCATAGGGTTGTGCTGCCTATACTCATGAGTCCTCTCACAATTTTGGGAAATTGGGTCTCAAAAGAAATAAGAGTATTTTCATGAGATACTCCGAACACTCAATAGGGTATGTGTTCATAGGTGAGCAGGAAAGTGGGAGTATAACTGAATTTGAATCACAGGATGTCACATTCTTAGTGGATGAATTCCTAAGAAGGGCGAAATAGGAGAAGATTACTCCCTATTTGAAACATTGGATCAAGATAATGATATTAGTGGAGTTTGTCCAAGTGGGAGTAATATGAGAAGTGATGAATTGAATTCAACTCATTCTCAATTACAACCACATGATGAGATGATATCGTCATTATCTAATCCAAGTGGGAGTATAATGGGAAATGATGTGCTAAGTGTACAATCTCCCATACGGCGAACAAGTCACCAAAGTATTCCCCGTCGACATTTTGACATTGAAGGGGAAACTTTTATGATTGCTCAACAAGATGAAGATGAGCCAAGAAATATTAATGAGGCTCTGAATTGCCCTAATAAGGAAGAATGGATTCATGCAATGGAAGAGGAAATTGAATCAATGAAGTCAAACCAAGTTTAAGAACTAGTTGATCTTCCAAAAGGACACAAAGCTATTGGGAACAAGTGGGTTCTCAAAATAAAGCGAAAAGTTTATGGCTCGATAGAAAGACATAAAGCTCGCCTTGTGGCGAAGGGGTATAATCAACAGGAATGAATTGATTATGAAGATACATTTTCTCCTGTAGTGAGATTTACCTCGATTCGCATTATTTTGGTAATAGTAGCTAGTATGGATCTTGAGTTACATCAAATGGATGTAAAGACTGCTTTCCTCAATGGAGAATTAGAGGAAGAAATATATATGGAACAACCTGCTGGTTTCATAGTGAAAGGCCAAGAAGAAAATGTATGTCGACTTTTGAGGTCGATATGTAATCTTAAGCAGTCATCGAGATAATAGTATATACGTTTTTCATAATGCCATAATGGCATGTGACTTTACAATGATAGATGATGATCATTGTGTATATATCAAAAGATCCAATGATCAATTTGTGATCATATCATTATATGTTGATGATATACTAATTGCTGGAAACAATATGGAGTTTGTTAATACTTTCTAGAGTTGTTTGTCTTCCAACTTTGAGATGAAAGACATGGGTGATGTTGCATACGCTCTTGGAGTTAAGATTTCAAGAGATCATTTGAAAAGATCGTTGTCTCTTTCGCAAGAATCATATATAAATAAGGTTCTCGAACGAGTTCATATGCAAAATTGTAAACCCATAGACACTCCTATTACAAAAGGTGAAGGATTGAGCCATAAACTGTGTCTAAGGACTCCACAAGAGAAGGAACAAACGAAATATGTTCCTTATGCTAGTGCTGTTGGGAGCTTGATGTATACTATGATGTGTACAAGACCTGGCATATGTTTTTGCAGTTGGAATGGTGAGTAGATACCAATCCAATCCAGGTCCAGCACAATGGAAAGCCGTTAAAAGAATACTAAGGTATCTAAAGGGGACTGCTGATTATACGCTGAGTCATTAAGGAAAGGATCTGCGACTCTAAGGCTATTCTGATGCTGATTGGGGAGGAGATTTAGATGAAAGAAAAATCTACCTCTGGGTTTGTTTTCTTACCGAATAATGGCACCATATGTTGGAGCAGTAAGAAACAAAAGTGTATAGCCTTGTCCACGATAGAAGTTGAGTTCGTGGCATTATCAGCAGCAGTATAAGAAGGTGTTTGGCTTAAGAGTTTTTTTGAATCATTTAGGTGTTATTGGAAGTGCTGTAGATTCATTATTGGTTAACTGTGATAGCCAAGCAACAAAAGTGTACACCAAAGATCCAAAATATCACGGCAAGACCGAACACATAGATACCAAGTATAATTTTGTCAAAGATATGGTTGCACGAAAGGATGTGAACTTACAGTATATGTTATGCATAGAATGGTAGCAGATCCTATGACAAAGCCAAATCCTAGAGATGCGTTTTGTGGCCATGTAAAATCTCTAGGATTGCGTAGAGTCTGATGTACTGGATTATAATTTCCCTGAAGTGTTCACATTTGATGAGTTTGTGTTTTTTCATCATTAATGTCTATGTATCTTTGTTTGATCTTTATGCATCTTAATACTTAGTGTATTATTTTAAGTTGAGAAAGTATGTCGGACAGATATAAGATTAGCCCACTCACACGGGTAATCGCATCTATTTACTGTGTGATAAATAGAGATGAGACTGTTTTTAAGCTTATTATCTAGGTGATGATCGAGAGCTCAAGCTTAAAATACATATGTCGCCTTAACTGGATGTTAAGATGAGGACATAATACTTACTATGTTCGAAAGTAAAATACCCCACATATTTTACTTTATCTGTCTAAGATGCCAGATGTGAATTCTGATGAATTTTGTGAATGAGTAAATACGTGAACTCAAGTTAGACATTGGGTATGTCTGAACTATCATCTTTACGGTATTGAAGATGTAGACATACGCTCCATGGGAAAGGAGTTAATACCGTAATATGTATTTCATACTACGTATGCATGAAACAACTAATAAGAGTGGCAAAAGTTTGATCTCAACTTTTAGTCGTGTGAGACTCTTGAGGAAAAGAGTTCCTCAATTTTTAGTCCCCTCGTGACTCTTACTTATTCTCAAGATTTCTATTTAGTGTTTGCTATCTTAGGGTGTTGCCAATGGTCATGAGATGATTCGATCTAATGGGACATTTCTAGAAAAGCAAGCTGAACTGAAATTGAGAGTTTGAAGGAAAGAGGAAGATCGATTTTGGAGAATCACATTGTAGTTTTGTATTCACCGATTAACCAATTATGACTGTCTTTGGGATAATCATAATTGTGAATACAATATATATATATATCATTGTTTAAAAGAGATCAAGAGAGATATAAATGTGATCGATCGATCTAGGGTACTGCATACTAAATCTACTCGGAGTGTGATACCCATTATGAGCTGCTATATATTCCTAACAGATGTATGGCAACGAGCTCTCAAAGTATGCTGGTCGCACGGATTATTCACCGGTATGAATGTTGAAGAGAGGTAAAGAGAATCTTGTTCAGCCCACCATGTGCGAGTGGGAGATGATGGTTTTATTTATAGTGATGGGCCTAAGTTGGCCCGTCCGCCCATGTTGGGCCTAAAAGCCCGGCCCACAGGATAAGGGCCTGTTGATAAGGGAACGTATAAAAGGGATGAGAGAGAGAGAGAGAGAGAGGACGCACCTTTTGGTGCATAACGTATGTACGTCCTCTCCAACGCTCTCTCTCCCTCCAAAAAGAACAGTAAGCACAAGGCCACTGTTTTCTCCTCTTGAAGGCGTCGTCGGATCGAACAGGATCGAACAGGGCCAAATTCTCTTCCTCTTATCGGCGTCGGTGTCTAATCTGTGGCTAACAAGGTACGCTCGAATCCGTGGTGTGCTTTACGATCGGTGATACATGTTTTTCCCGGGCTTCGTCTTCCGCATTGTTTTAGGGGTTCGATTTAGTGTCGAATCCGGTTTTCGGGGATCCGTTATTCCCAACAGTCAAAAATCAAGAATTGTTGTGCTTCATGATAGTGGAACATTGTGGGATTGAATAAGCTCTAGAAAAGCTCTTTGATGTGTTTTGGATTCCTAAAGAGATTATGTTCATTTTCGGGCTCCATTTGACCAATAGATATATCTTTGCATTCGACTCCTGTTTTGTCATGTTCAGAGACGTAAGAAAGGTGGCTAGCTTGACTTCCACTTTATAGATATAAGAAAGGTGGATATATGTTGATGCTCTCATATTTTTTCTCTTTAGAAATTTTTTTGGTGCCACATTTCGATGTTACCCATGCTTTTCAGCACATCCATCTTAGTCCGGAGAAGTCATGAATTTTTCTCATCTATTCAGGAGCTTGCTTTAAATATGGACAAATTGTCTTATCCTTTGCATACTGTTAGTGGCCAGCCTATGTAAATCAAGGCTCTCTCAAAAGGAGCTATTAATCTGTGCTGACGATTCGTGTTTTGGAATGTTCCCATTTTTCTCTTTAGATGGAACATCATTTAGTGTCTTGTTTAGTTATACTAAAAAATTCGAAGTTGGGGAGTAACTCTCAAACTGTAATGAAATTGATTAAAGAGGTCTTACGCACGAAAAAGCAAGTTGGTGGGACTCTCTTGCACACTGCATGGATTTGGAAGCGTTTGTAGCTGCAAAATATGAGGACCAAGACCAAGTCCAAGCCTTTAAGGTCCTAAATCACTCGCTGCATGCAACGAGAATGTCAATTGAAAAATAGTAATCGGATGGAAGCCTCATGAAAATCGAGTAAAATTTCAGCTGACGCTGCATCACTTTTGGAGTGGAAAGTTTGTTGGAATTTGCTTGCTTTTCATGTCTATGAGGGAAACTTTGTACCTGTCGGTATTATAAGCTGAAATCTTGCTGTGGACCCAATTATGGGTGAAGCAAGGGTGCTATATTGTGGCATCAAAGTGGCGAGAGGAAACTGGAATAGGCCGAAGTGGGTAATAAGTGGTGCCTAGCAACCTATAAGTGGATTACTTAACCATGACAATGTTTCTCCAAAAATGGTCATTTTGGATGAGCTGAGAGGAGAGCTGCTGACCCAGGGGTTGGTTGAGTGGTTGATCGATTGGTTTGGATGTAATAGATTTCGTTTCTTGTTCAAATCACTTTCCACTCAGCGTAACTTAGAGGTCATGCTCCCGCCCTGTGGGTGGTCTTATATGAATGAACGTGAATCTGGCGGTTTGTGTGCGTCCATAAGGGTTAGTCACAATGAAAGGTTTGGATGTCCCATGTTATTTAAAAGAAAAAAACAATGAGTGGAGAGCCAATGAATGACGTGATCGACAGATATAATAATGTGGTTACCAGTTAGAATGTAGCTTGGCGGCCGTACGCATGGGTCTTTTCTGGAAAAGAATCATTTCATTCAGTAGTATTGGAGGGAGTTAGGGTACCGGGTGGGCATGTTGAAGTTCTAATAGTTTCCTAGGTCCTACTTGTGGTGAAGAATTAAAATAGAAATTAGAAGGTGATAGTCATTATTTGTTTGGTTGCCTATAAACTCTGGAATGGTAAAGACTTTTTGGTGTAAACATATTTTCGTTGGTTTTCTTGTATGTTGTACCATATCTCAGTCAAAATGCACCGAAAACCACATTTTAAACAGCATACCTATGCTCAAGTGATTGTCGGTAAATTTCGAGCTCTCACAGGTCGAAAGGTGGTGGGGCATCCTGCTTCCGAAGGTTTCTTCTCTTCTTTATGACAATGGTGGCCCTATAATAATGGTTCAGGTATAATATGAAATAGTGTTGTTGTTTATTTTTGCTAACTAGTATGTTATGTTTCTTCTTAGGAAATAGGAGATTGCCAATGTTGGAGAGACTAGAATTGCTTCTTGGCTTAGAATTTGGGGCATTTACTTATTCTGAATAGAGTAGAAGGGGTTTTGCTTTTATTTTTTAGCTGAGGTGAACACTTCTTCTTTTTGTTTGAAGAGTTACTCATAATGACTGTCTTAGGGTCACATTGTCCTTCCGCCATCAGTAGATTGTTTGAAGAGTTACTCATAATGACTGTCTTAGGGTCACATTGTCCTTCCGCCATCAGTAGATTCATTAAGATATATAAACTCACTTCTTTTTTTCCTTGCGCATGCCTGTCTGCATGACTGTAAGCACACGTGCAAAGGACTGCAGCAGTTCTGATGCATTTCAAAATTTCTTTGAACTTTAAAGGCTGCACTGTATGTTTTCACTGTTCTGTTTATTTGAGTATGAACATCGTGGCTGGATTTGTAAGCATGATATTTCTCCAATTTTCCATTGTACTTTTGATGCTTTGGAGCATTATGTGGTTTATGAGAGAAATTTGTGTTGAATTTGTTGTCAAGAATATCTGGTCTGAAGATGTTAGACCCACGTAGTCTCAGGACTATAATTACTTTTGAAGCATTTTGGCTTTCAGATATAATCACTCCTGTTCTTTTAGGTGGGGTATTGACTCGGTGGTAAATGATTGTTTTGACAGATTGAAAATGAATTCAGCTCATATGGAGACAGTAAAACTTATATTTGTCACCTTGCGAAATTGGCTCGAGGATACCTAGGTGATGAAGTAATCCTGTAAGAAGTTCTATATTTAGCAAATTCAATTTCACTGTAGGATTAGATGCATGCTCAGCCTCATTACTTTGGCAAAGTGATAGGAATTGTGGATGTATCCGTGAAGAAGTCTAGTTTTTCTTATATCACCTAAAACTCGTGTCTTGCGTTCATGGAACATGGAAGTACTTAAGAATGAAGCTAGATGTGACATTGTTTTATTCTCTGATCTTCGGGAATTCTTATTCTCATGATGCAGGTACACTACAGACGGAGGTTCTAAGGAAACTCTTCAGAAAGGAACTGTTGGAGGAGAAGATGTTTTCTCAGGTGAATTCATTGTTCATGTGTGTTTCGTGGATTTAGGGAGGCATTAGACTTCTCAGTTGTGCATAGTTTCCTTGTGTTCATTGCCTCTAGGATATGTTTATCAATAGTTGTTCCTATTGATGCTCCCTAGCATTTAGCTACTATTCGGTTTCCATCCTACATATATTTTTGAGCAACTGTTTAAATCTAAGTACCATACAATCTTCTCACCTCAATTTTCTGATATTAGCTGTGGATTTTGGCACTGGTGCTGAGCATTGACCTATATTCAACTTGCAAAAGCAGTTCAATGCCCCAGGAAAATCACCACCTCTTGCGGCATGGATCTCTAATTATATCCAAGTACAAATCTTCAATTTAGTCTAAGCGATAGTTCTGGATCGCTGGTTCAATTGTTAATATTTTTGTTGTTTCAGGGAGTTTTACACTGGTTGGCTCACACACTGGGGTGAGAAGATTGCTCAGACAGATGCTGAATTTACTGTGGCTGCACTGGAAAATATTTTATCAAGAAATGGGTCTGCTTTGCTGTATGTATGCCAATATTATTTTGTTGTCTTCTTTCATATTTGAAGATTGCAAATAACTGTCTTCATTTCATCTCTTTGACTAATAGAGGGCACCTGGCGGAACAAATCTTGGGTTCTACAATGGAGCAAACACTGGCGGGAGCGAGTCCGAGTATAAGCCTGACCTTACTTCTTATGACCATGTGAGGAAGAATTTGTCTTATTATTTTTTTTATTATTTTTTTTTTGGGTCATCTGACACAGCCGATGGTTCCTGTTGTAAGTGTAAAAGTGATTATCTTCTTCCAGGATGCACCTATTAAAGAATCTGGTGATGTGGACAATCCAAAATATAAAGGTAAAATAATTAGGGCTATCTTCTCTTGAAGCTTATCCTTATCATATTACCCTAGGAACTGCTTCTGTTTTTGAGCCAATTTTTTTCCATGCTCCAAAAGTGACTGTAGAAGGTTTGAATGTTCGAGATGCTGCTCATGTAGTGTTATCCTGCATATTTGAAGTCATGATGTTCGTCCAAAAAACAGTAGTCATGGCGGAAATCTGCATTGAGAAATAGGTCTGGTATAGTTGTGGCGTTTGTGATGATCTCTGCTACGATTTTGGAGTAAGTGGTGCATGTGAATGGTTCTAAGAATTATGCGAAGAGATTAACTTGTTGTCTCCGGCCTTTTCAGTGTAGAGGTCTTTAATAATTTCTCTCCCTTTTACTTGATAAATAAACTGCGGTCAAACTTTGATTGGGATGGCTTCTACTCGTTTACTTTTTTGTCTTTTTATATCTTGTGACAGATTGATTGCATCTTTTCTTTGGGACCAGAAGGGAGATTGGCTGTTGACTTTTCACACTAGACAGTGATTTCTATCCCAACACATATGCTTCACTTCCTGATAATTCTCATAAAAAAAATCGTCTACAGGTAAGGATAAGCTAAACGTACTATAGTCGGTCCACTGAACCGATGTACTTAGTTATGTGATAGATTGTAGATGGATATATAATTGCACCGTCGGTTATATTTAAACATCCAAAAGAAAAAGTACGGCATCCTTTAATTTACCTCGGTGTTACTCATTTCGAATAAATGGTGTCGAGAGAGAGAGATTGGTGACGCTGGGTGGAAGCTGTACCGGGATTACATAATGGTGTCGAGAGGATCATCCCTTCTGTTTTTAGCCTTCCTGAAGCACTTAGCATTTGTGGTGCTTCAGGCTGCATCGACCTCTTGGCTAGCAGTAAAAGTTAGGGAACTCTTTTTACTCCCTGTCAGTGAAAATTAGGGAACTCTTTTCTCACTGCCTTTTTAAGGATGTATCTATTTCGTGGAAAATGAATAATTTAAAAAATATTTTCTTAAATCTTCACTTGTATTGCTTATAAGATTAATAGACAATAACAGCAAAATTTGTCATTTTAGGAAAATATCATTCAAATTTTTTATTTTTCGTGAAACAAACGAAGTAAAGATTATTGGATTTCTATTTTTAACAGATTTCTTCAATCAAAGTTTTATCTAAGAGTCTTTTGGATTTATTTTCTACAGATTTCTAATATCTCTTCGTTCGTTCGTATGGGTCCAGCTTTTCGTAGGAATTTTATCTTCGCTAAAATCTTCAACATATGGAAGTTCAATTATATTTTTTACTTTTGTCTCGGGACCTTCATTAGTAATGTTAAAGGGTTAAAGTTAAGCAATGAAAGGGATTCCTAAAATGGCCACATCATAAATATATTTTACCAAGACTTTGTTCGTTTCACGGAAAATGAATGATTTCAAAAACACTTTCCAAAAACAATTTCTTATATCGCATTCGAAAATAAATAAACAAAAGATATTTTCATCGTCCATGAAAATGATTAGATATAAATTGTTTTGATATCCATTTATTAATAATTCCAAGAGATAATCATTTTTTAGGAAAATATTTCAAAACATTCGGCAAAACAAACGAAAACCAAATGAGAGGTTGTTTTAAATTTTTTCCTATTAGTATGAATTTTAGCTTTCAAGGACATGCAATTAACAATAGGAATGTGTTTATTTGAGTGAAAATATTTGCTCCGAATTAGTTTTCTAGATCTTCACGTTTGGTTTGTTGAAAATAGTTAGTTTACGGAACGCCATTTGTCGATCAAAGAAATATGTTTAAAATTAGAAAAATGAATTCTCTATCCCGAAGAGGGGAAAATTTTTCCTGAAAAATGATTTCGTTGGAAACATTTATCGTGAACTTTTCCCGAAAATAAACACACCCTTAATCTAATACCATATGCACCAAAAATGTCACGTCCTGATCCTCGGGCACGCACACATCCTTCTCACTTGGTCGATTTTATAAAGCGATATCCCAAGACAATGTATCGCCGACCCTTTCTTTTATTAAGCACATGCGGAAGCAGTTAAAATCCCCAGACAATAAAACGATGGGATAGAAAAGCAGGGCCATATTTTTCATATTGAAATTTATAACCAAACTTTTATACAAAACACAAATCAATTCATAATTATTCACTTCAAAAGGAATTCTCAAAAGAAGATAGACTCTCAGTCCATCCAGGCCATACTTAAGGCCCCTCTCAGGATTATCTTCTTCTTCCAAAAATCCTTCTCCTCAAGTTTCACCTCCGAGTTCTCCTTCTCAGACTCCTCCTCATCAGCTCCTCATCGGGGTCTTGAAATGTTTTCCCCAAACTGGGATGAGACTACGTCTCAGCGAGTTCTACCCCACTAAGCCCGATTAGTAAACCATTATACTATAGGCTGCCTATACACGCACAGGGCAGAAGACATACCTTGGCCTTAGATTCCATCTGCAAGTCAGTACAATTCACAATAGGCACTCAAGCAATCATATCACCGATCGAAGCATCGATCAAATCGACCTAGTCAATTACAAGCCAATAAGACCACTCACGGTCATTCCCAATCAGTCAATTAATTCACAACGTCAAATCAAAGCAATGATCAATCGACCTAGTCGATTACATGTCAGCCGGACCATCTCTAGGTCATTCTAGTCATTGCTATACAGCCATAACTAATAGAACAAATCACCGAGCCACGTACATTCTCTGAGGTGATGGAACCGATCATCGAGCCACGTGTATTCTCCGAGGTAATGCATTAATTTACCGAGCCCACGTGCCCTTTAAAATGCCATTATGAATCAGCGAGCCCACGTGCATTCTCCGAGGCGATGCATCAAGTCACCGAGCCCACGCGTCTCTTCAAGATGCCAAATTTACTCATTGAGACCACGTGCCTTTCATGATGATTCATCCCATTTCTAAAGTAATTATCCACAATTAAATCAATTCAGCACAAATTAAATCTCAATTAAATAAACGGACTGCGCCACGACGATCAGCACGAGATTTCGGTCGTCGGCCATCTCAAACTTAATTTCCGAAAAATAAATAAATAATTAATTAACTTCGAAAATTAATTATTAAATATTAAAAATTCCGTTTAGCTCAAAATAAGGCCCAATTAAATAAACGGACTTCACCATGATCATCAGCATAATATTCCGGTCATGGGCCATCTCAGTTGAATTTTTGGAAAATAAATAAATAATTAATTAATTTCGAAAATTAAATAATTAATATTAAAAATTCAATTTAGCTCAAAATAAAGCCCGATTAAATAAACGGACTTCACCACAGTCATTAGCATAATTTTCTGGTCACTGGCCATCCCGGTTGAATTTTTGGAAATTAATTAATTAATTAATTTAATTCTGAAAAATAATATTTAATTGCCAATAATCCCACTTAGGCCCGAATTGCCAAATTGAAGCCCGATTAGGGGTCGGAAAATTCCCGAGATACTTCCAATAAATAGTAGACCACGTCTACTTGTTAATTGCGCAATCAATTTATCTAAATCGCATCACAATTGACTAATAATTGCTAATTTATTCTAATCTAACAACCTAAACATAATTAATTAAAACTAAACCAACCTTAAGCATAATTAGCCAACTAATCCGGAATTAGTGAGATTACTCTCCAAATCGCGCGCAAATCGGATCAATCCGATGGGGCGACGCGAGGAACAATTCTTCCCAAAGCACGGCTCGGGTTTGGGGCCCGGAAAAGGCCCATAAGCGGGCCCGAACCAGCTGGAAACCCATTTCGTGGGTTGCGGTTCAAGGCTTGCCGGAGCTAATCCGGCGGCTAGGGCAGCGAGGGGAGGCCGGCGGAGGGTGAGGGGACGCCAAGGAGGCTACGCGGTGGCCGGACGGAGGTAGGCGGTGGCCAGAGGCGGCTGGTCGGGGCAAAATCGAACTGAACAGAGGCTGGTTCGCTCGGGTAGGGACGCCTAGGCGCGAGGGGCGGCGACTAAACGCGCGGCATCGTGCGGTTGGTGCAGACGGTGGCCCAGCGGCGTGCGGCGGCGACGGCGAGCTACAGCTTCTGCTCCGGCGTCCTTCCAAATCTGCTGGGACGTTGGGCAGTAGGCCGAAGGGGAGAAAGAGGGCGAGCGGCGGTGGCGAGGGACGCAAGGAGAGACGAAGATGAACGGTGAGCGGTGGACGGCCAGGCGCGGCGCGCGCGGATGGCGGAGCACGAGAGGCTCCTGTCTTCGTGCCGTTTTCTGCTTCTGGTTCGCTGGGTGTCGGGCGAACAGGGGAAGGAGAGGGAGAGTCGAGAGAGAGACAGAGAGACAGAGGAAAAGAGGGAAGTAGATGAGGCTTGACCGGTCAAAGAAGAGAGAGAGAGAGAGAGAGTCAGTGGGGGGAAAGAGAGCTGTCCGCACGAAGGGTAGGGGAGAGGAGAGAGAAGAGAGAGAAAAGAAAGAAAAAGAAAGAAAAGAAAAGAAAAGAAAAGAGAGGGAGAGAGAGAAAAGAAATAAAACAATAGCCTTAATTTTCTTTTCTTTTCTCTTTCCCTTTCTATTTCTTTTCGGGCTTCAAATTTTCTTCCAATAATTTCTTTCTTGAAATTTCGGACTCGTCAATAAATTGACGAACGATGAGACAATGTGCTAAAAAAAAGAATCATGACGAGCTTAAAATTCGATTCCCGAAATTGAGTTTAATTTCGTGGTTAAAAATCGATCAGACGTGATTTTAGCTCAATCTAACTAATTAGGTAGCTTTTAAGGATTTTACTGCAGATACATCCCTTAACGGCTTCACCCAATAGGTTTGTTAACTCGTGAGTGATCAGCTCGAGAAAAAATGACCATAGGCACGTCGACGAAATACCCATTTCACTTTATTGAAACGGGATCGAATTTCAGGATGTCACAACTCTTCCCCTCTTATAAAAATTTCGTCCTCGAAATTTAAACCACTTTGCTTAAAAGGCGGGGGTACAATTATCTCATCGACTCTTCGCTCCCAAGTCGCTCCTTCGCACCGTGGTGTTGCCAGACCACTTTGACCAACGGAATGGTCTTTGTACGCAGAACTTGCTCTTTACGATCGACAATCTGAACCGGGCTTTCGACGTATGACACACGATCATCCACGTCCAATTCCTCAAAATTGAGCACGTGGGTCGGGTCAGGCTCGTACTTCCTTAACATCGACACGTGAAAGACGTCATGCACTTGCGCCAATCTTGGCGGCAATGCAAGACGATACGCTAGGTTTCCGATTCTTTCAAGAATCTCAAACAGACCTACATACCTCGGACTCAGCTTGTCTTTCTTACCAAAGCGCGAAGTTCCCCTCATTGGTGACACTTTCAGAAAAACGTGATCACCAACTTAGAATTCCAAAGACCTTCGATGCTTATCTGTATAACTTTTCTGCCTGCTCTGCGCTGTCTTTAATCTGTTTCTGATCACTGCCACATCATCTACTGATTGCTGAACCAACTCTGGGCCTGCTATCTTCCTTTCTTTGACTTCATCCCAACACACTAGAGTTCTGCATGCTCTGCCATACAACGCTTCAAATGGAGCCATCTTGATGTTCTGCTAATAACTATTGTTGTAGGCGAATTCCACCAGATGAAGCTGATCTTCCCAACTTCCTTTGAAGTCTATTACACACGCTCTCAGCATGTCTTCAAGAGTCTGAATTGTTCTTTCAGACTGGCCATCCGTCTGAGGATGATACGCCGTACTGTACTGAAGCTTTGTACCTAAAGCACTCTGTAAGCTCTTCCAAAAAACATTAGTAAACCTTGTGTCTCTATCAAATGCCCCGATCCTCGGGCACGCACACATCCTTCTCACTTGGTCGATTTTATAAAGCGATATCCTAGGACAATGTATCGCCGACCCTTTCTTTTATTAAGCACATGCGGAAGCAGTTAAAATCCCCAAACAATAAAATGATGGGATAGAAAAGCAAGGCCATATTTTTCATATTGAAATTTATAACCAAACTTTTATACAAAACACAAACCAATTCATAACTATTCACTTCAAAAGGAATTCTCAAAAGAAGATAGACTCTCAGTCCATCCAGGCCATACTTAAGGCCCCTCTCGGGATTATCTTCTTCTTCCAAAAATCCTTCTCCTCAAGTTTCACCTCCGAGTTCTCCTTCTCAGACTCCTCCTCATCAGCTCCTCATCGGGGTCCTGAAATTTTTTCCCCAAACTGGGATGAGATTACGTCTCAGTGAGTCTACCCTACTAAGCCCGATTAGTAAACTATTACACTATAGGCTGCCTATACACGCACAAGGCAGAAGACGTACCTTGGCCTCAGATCCCACCTGCAAGTCAGTACAATTCACAATAGGCACTCAAGCAATCATATCACCGATCGAAGCATCGATCAAATCGACCTAGTCAATTACAAGCCAATAAGACCACTCACGGTCATTCCCAATCAGTCAATCAATTCACGACGTCAAATCAAAGCAATGATCAATCGACCTAGTCGATTACATGTCAGCCGAACCATCTCTAGGTCATTCTAGTCATTGCTATACAGCCATAACTAATAGAACCAATCACCGAGCCACGTGCATTCTCCGAGGTGATGGAACCGATCATCGAGCCACGTGCATTCTCCGAGGTAATGCATTAATTTACCGAGCCCACGTGCCCTTTAAAATGCCATTATGAATCAGCGAGCCCACGTGCATTCTCCGAGGCGATGCATCAAGTCACCGAGCCCACGCGTCTCTTCAAGATGCCAAATTTACTCATTGAGACCACGTGCCTTTCATGATGATTCATCCCATTTCTAAAGTAATTATCCACAATTAAATCAATTCAGCACAAATTAAATCTCAATTAAATAAACGGACTGTGCCACGACGATCAGCACGAGATTTCGGTCGTCGGCCATCTCAAACTTAATTTCCGAAAAATAAATAAATAATTAATTAACTTCGAAAATTAATTATTAAATATTAAAAATTCCGTTTAGCTCAAAATAAGGCCCAATTAAATAAACAGACTTCACCACGATCATCAGCATAATATTCCGGTCACGGGCCATCTCAGTTGAATTTTTGGAAAATAAATAAATAATTAATTAATTTCGAAAATTAAATAATTAATATTAAAAATTCCATTTAGCTCAAAATAAAGCCCGATTAAATAAACGGACTTCACCACAGTCATCAGCATAATTTTCTGGTCACTGGCCATCCCGGTTGAATTTTTGGAAATTAATTAATTAATTAATTTAATTCTGAAAAATAATATTTAATTGCCAATAATCCCACTTAGGCCCGAATTGCCAAATTGAAGCCCGATTAGGGGTCGGAAAATTCCCGAGATACTTCCAATAAATAGTAGACCACGTCTACTTGTTAATTGCGCAATCAATTTATCTAAATCGCATCACAATTGACTAATAATTGCTAATTTATTCTAATCTAACAATTTAAACATAATTAATTAAAAATAAACCAACCTTAAGTATAATTAGCCAACTAATCCGGGATTAGTGAGATTACTCACCAAATCGCTTCTGGTTCTGTCTTCGTGCCGTTTTCTGCTTCTGGTTCGCTGGGTGTCGAGCGAACAGGGGAAGGAGAGGGAGAGTCGAGAGAGAGAGAGAGACAGAGGAAAAGAGAGAAGTAGATGAGGCTTGACCGGTCAAAGAAGAGAGAGAGAGAAGTCGGTGGGGGCTGTCCGCACGTTGGGGAGGGGAGAGGAGAGAGAAGAGAGAGAAAAGAAAGAAAAAGAAAGAAAACAAAGGAAAAGAGAGGGAAAGAGAAAAAAGAAATAAAACAATAGCCTTAATTTTCTTTTCTTTTCTTTTCTCTTTCCCTTTCTATTTCTTTTCGGGCTTCAAATTTTCTTCCGATAATTTCTTTCTTGAAATTTCGGACTCGTCAATAAATTGACGAACGATGAGACAATGTGCTAAAAAAAAAGAATCACGACGCGCTTAAAATTCGATTCCCGAAATCGAGTTCAATTTCGTGGTTAAAAATCGATCGACGTGATTTTAGCCCAATCTAACTAATTAGGTAGCTTTTAGGGATTTTACTGCAGATACATCCCTTAACGGCTTCACCCAATAGGTTAGTTAACTCGTGAGTGATCGGTTCGAGAAAAAAGGGCCATAGGCACGTCGAGGAAATACCCATTTCACTTTATTGAAATGGGGTCGAATTTCAGGATGTCACAAAAAAGACTTTCAGTTGTTTTCTCATAAAGAGAGGTCGGAAAATGGGATTAATACTTCTCGAGTGCAATTTTGATTGGTTTGTCTGGTGACAGTTCTTTTGCACGTACTTTGGGAAACGAAAACACTGGAAATCACTGAAGATGATAAAAGGAGAGTTTCATGAGTCGCGGCACATTGAGCTGACCTTATCCGTAAACTCAAAGAACAAACCGACAGGCTATTAAGTATGCTGACCGCTTATCATTTGATCATCCTCGCTTTGATTTGTTCAAACATTACAATGGATGAGATAGGGTAAAGAATCATAGCCAAGTTACGTATATTTTCTCCTGCCACTCACGTGATTTAGTCTTCAAGTTGAGGATATCGATTTCATTTACTCGTAAATGATCCAAAGTGACGTAACAAGCAATAATATCTGCAAATAAATTAATCGGCAAAAATAATATCTATTAACAAGGGGTACAAGTAATGGGAGAACTCACTCGTCGCACCAACAAAATTTTATAATAAGTAAATTGCTAGGTGCAGTTATGCTTTCTCGCTCTCTCTCTGTGTAAAACTACAAAACTTGATCATCGCCTGATCGCTACATCGCGAAATTCATTAGTGTTCACATTTTTTGCAACGGAAGCATCATGTCAGTGTTCACATTTTTTCACATTTTTTGCAACGGAATAATAAGAAGTACCAAAACACAAATGTTTCGTGCACATGTATTGCACGATCACATTCCAAAGAAAAAAAAATGAAAAACAAGGAAGCTTGTTTTCACTCTATACAAACCACATAAGCAAGGAACTACAACCATTCTCTTGCAAGAGAACTAGCTTTCACATGGCTATCAAATCAATTCATCACCGCGAATTAAATAGAAACTACTTCATCTTACTCAGCAGAGGGTAGGAGGATATTGATACAATGCTGTCTTAAGTTATCCACTGAATCTGGAAAAGCATCGTAGTATATTTTCACGATATTGAAGCAGACCTGCAGCATAAAATACTGGCGATCAACTTTCTAAGATAAATGTCATATAAGGTTAAGGGCTGCATTGTTGCAGAGCTACTTACATCAATTAAATTTGATACCACAGTATAGACTGTTTCTTTTCTGTATACATCCATCAAGGTGAGCAGAGAAGACGGTGACTGTTTGCCAGGCTGGCAAAGGGCATGAGTATCATCCGAGATCCCTAAAAAGGAGTTATTCACTACAGTAATTAGAATTTTGACACTTGCTGATTTTCGCAATAACGAAATGACCGATAGAGAAGCTCATTGGTTATACTTCAGTATAATACCTTAAGAGCTAGAGAATGAACTTGCACTTGTTCTATGTAAGACAATTAACAAGATGACCAATGGCCAGAATAGAATAAAAGATATACTAAGGTCTTGTTAAAAGTGAAGATAGTTCTTTATGAACTTTTTTTCCTGGAACACTATAAAGTCATACTGTTGAATCGACAATTTACATGAAGAGAAAGGTATGTGAAAAGTTTCTATGCATTTTGTTCGCAAGACCTGGCCAGGGAATTTCATCCTTTCTACAACTTCCTGTGCCGTATTGATAGTCTCGACACATAAATAAACAACTACTCAATAAGTTTAAATTAGCATGCAATCGCATCAAACTTGGCAGGATGCGCCCACCAAAATTATCTGTTGCAGAGAGGTAATTGCTTTCTATTGCTTTGATCAGCTGAGCTGCGAGCTTGTCATCATATTTGACCCAATAAAAACCACTCTGATAAATATTAATCTTAATCCAAAAGTGCTCTTTGAATTTTTCCAGATCATTCTCCTCCGATAAGCCTAAACTGTTGCTAGAAGAATTGAAAAGGTCAGATATGTCAATTTCTGCACATCGTGCTTTCAAAAGGAACTTCTTCTGTCTCTCGTATGAACCAAGTCACAAAGTTATGGGAATAATCCATAGCCCCTCACCAGCCAATCCAGATAGTACAAATTGTGACTGCAGTGATGAGAAAAATTTCAGATTTCACTTGACACAAGCACCTAAACTTTAAAAGCTTCTACTATGTATGCCAGGCAAAGCATGTCAAACTTGCTTTGAGCTTATATACATTACAATAACACCTGTTCAAACTTCAATATATGGCCATTTAGGTTCACGGATAGGAGTGGGTGTCCTTTTTGCTTTGTCCAAGTGTCCATCAGATTAGTCACTTCAACACTAGATTCCTCTGTCAGAACACTCCATAAGTCTTCAGTCTTTGTATTTTTCCATGCATATCTTCTCATGTATGAACTCAATGATTTCTGTTTTTGAGACACTGAAAGAATCAGTCAATATTGCTGAATATCTCCTTCAAGTATAGCAATCTATTGAAACTTGCATTGAATCGCGTAATGAAAAGTACTCTTGACTGCAACCATTCATCATCCATGATATGTACTAAATGTCTTAATATAAATCTCTTATTTACAAAAGTGGAATAGTAGTAGTCCGAGGTCTCAAAAGATTGATTGAATTAGGAGTTAGGCACTGAGAAGAGCCAGGTTTAGGTTACAGGAAATTTTTGACCAAAAAAAGAAAGAAGATTCCAGGAAATCAAGAGCTATAAGATTAATATATCTCAAAAGAAGGTCAAATAACTCTGAAAAGGCTCACTCGGACACAAAGAAAGAACTATTTACTGGTAATATATAGGCCCAAAAAAAAAAGTGGAAGGTGTTAGGAAAATCCCTTATGATGTTTTGAAGATGATAAAATAAATCAAAGGCTACTAACATGTTTAATGGTTGAGTAATAGACCATGTAGATAATAGAACATGTAAAGGATATTATCAAAGTCAGAAGACGACCAGAAGACTGAACGTAACACATGTCCAAAGTATATTCTGAAGATTTCCAGACTTCTGTGTCAAAGTCTGAAGACTGCCGTGTCAAAGTCTAAAGACTGCTTGGCTATCGTGTCAAAGTCTGTTCTACATCAGAAGTCTGCTCACTCTGACTAATTCCAAACTGAACGTGAATAATGAACCAGAAGACAGACTCTATGCTGAAGCTGAACTGAGTACAGACCTTAAAGCTAAATATGTTCAGAAGCAGATATGTTCAGACCCAGATTGTAAAGTCTACAGACTCAGATTGTAAAGTCTATTGCTCTCGGACTTTACATCCGGATTCGATAAAACGTAACTCAAGCCCAATCATACAACGGCTAGTGATCTGGTTTGGATTCCACATCAAGATTGATTTGATTGACTCAATCTATTTGATTGACAATTGGATGTTGAAGACAAGATCTTTCTATACGAAGAAGCTTTACTTATGGAAACCAAGATTCCGTTTGTATGGGCGATCGGAATCAATTTGGGATTTTACCTTTGTCACTCAACGGCTACCAAATCTTCTAAATACAGAGCTGTCCAATAGGTATATTGGAAGACGATTCTCCGGGATACTGTCAAACGGGTAGTTTGGAAGTGGAGGAGTATTTAAGGAGATCATGGACCGATGAGCAAGTAAGAGACAGAGCGTAGAATTTATAATTCCAAAGTCTGAGCGACTTTCGATCATATACTTGTCTCTTGAGAGCTTAAACGTTTGTAATCGTGAGAGAAATACCAAAAGAGTGACTTAGTGAGATAGTGTGATCTACTACTAAGTGTTTGCACTCGAAGTTGTAATCTCTTGTTGATTGCATAGTGGAATCCAGCCAAGAAGGCTGTTAGCGTGGGAGAGTGGACATAGGCTTGGATTAAGCCGAACCACTATAAATCTTGTGTTCTTATTCTCTTCCCTAACTCCTTTATTTTGTTCATACTAGCACTCTCAATTGGTATTAGAGCCAAGTGCTCGGTTTATAAAAGTGTTTTTACTTTTGAGCTAAAGATTCTTTATGGCTAGTATGTTGGCACCAGGACTTATGGAAGGGCAAAGCAACACAAGGCCACCGTATTTTGATGGAAAGGAATACGACGTATGGAAGAACAAAATGAAAGCATTCCTAAGATCCAGAGATCTCTTACAATGGGATGTTGTGGAAAGAGGAATCAACCCCATTGTTGCATCTACATCAAATAAGAATGGCAAAGACAAAGAAACCAAACCCCCCGCTCTTATGTCTCGGACGGAGTTGTCCAAAAGAGAAGCGCTTGATGCAAAAGCTATTTATTCTTTATATTGCGCTTTGTCTCTTGCTGAATATAACAGAATCTCTTCATGTGAAACAGCAAAAGAAGTTTGGGATAGACTTCATGTTACATATGAAGGGACCAATCGTGTAAAAGAGACAAAAGTAAACTTCTTGCTCGGCAAATATGAATCCTTCAAGATGAAGCAAGGAGAGTCGATTGGAGATATGTTTAATCGTTTTACAGAAATTGTAAACGGTTTGGCATATCAAGGTCATCCAACTTCTTCCCCAATGAAGGTCAACAAACTCTTGCGAGGTCTCTCAAAAGATTGGAACCATGTCAAGACCTCAATCCGGGAGACTCAAAGGATTATGCCACTCACCGTTGATGAATTGATCGGCACTCTTCAATCCTATGAAGTGGAGCAACTTAACGATGAAGATCCCGAAGGTAAGAAGTCCATCGCTTTAATATCTAATGTTTTTTTTTATGAAACAGACTCAGAAAATGACATGGACGACGAAGAACTTGCTTTTATGATCGAGAAATTCAAAAAGCTGAGTAGAAAAGGAAGGAAGTTTAGTGAAAGAAGACAATACAAGCAGAATGGCCAGAAAAGAACAATGAAAGAAGATGATGAGCAAGGAAATTTATGCTTGATGGCACATTCAAAATCTGAGTCTGACTCAGACATAGACTCAGAATCAGAGTTTGACTTAGATACAGACTCAGAATCCGATGAGGAAATCGAGGAAATAAAGGAAAATAAGAAGTTGGTAAGGAATGTTTTTGGGCACATAATTCTCATTATGCTTGAAATTCGATATATCATTGATTGATTCAAATTTTATAATGATCATATTTTGTTTTATTGAAGAAAGAATCGCATGATTTTTTTTTTGTGATTCGAAATTTAATTTGATACGTGTGATCATTTTTGATATCATGCTTAAAGACAAAAGAATTTATTTGGTTTAATTTTATACTCTCAGATTTTATCATATTTTGCCAAATAAAAATCTGTTTTACATGATATTAATTTATGATGCAAGATATTATTGTGCATAATATTCTTTCTTTGAATACCTTGTTATGATGAATTAAGAAAGAATATTTGATTATGGAGATTTCATATTTTACTCTAACGTCAAGGAAGGATCCAAATTGATGAATACCAAAAAGGAAATGAGTTGATTGCAGGAAATTCTTTAAGGGAATGATGATTGCGAATCTACACAAATTTTGGTGCAATCAGAAAATATCTCCTGCGACAATTGGTAATGATTTTTTTAATCAAATGGTATATTTGAAACATATACATGGGTAAGAGAAATTTTTTTCATCCCACCTTACAAATTTCTACGTGTATTTATCATGATTTTGGATGATTGTTTATTATATTGCAAATATCTTCTGTCATAAATATAAGGTATTGCAATTTTGGCACGTGACAGAAATATCTATTTTCCTTTTGCAAAATGCATATCTGAAATTTATGCTCAAGGAAATCTCTTTGATCTTGAAAGATATTACTGCATCTTCATGGATATTCTTGCTATATTCTTAGAAGATATATTATATCTAGCAAGGTTGATCCGCAAATCAAAGGAAGATATTACGTGACATTTTTGCAAAGATTATTATCTGTTATATAAATTTGCAGGTCACAATAGAATCTTCCATATGAATTTTGGAAAGCTTGATCAGAAATTTGTGAAGATTTTATACTATCTTATGGAGGTTCAAAGATTCCATTCCTTGTGCAAAATTTTTGCTTATTGAGGAAATCCCTTATGCGTCATAGGAAAGTTTGTTAAGTTGATGCAGGTTGAATTCGAAAAAGGCTTAATTGAAGAAAATAAATGTTTGCCTCGAATTTCAAAATGCAAGTGATCGTTGCGGATGTTGTTGCTACAAAGGAAATACTGAAAAAAAAAAAGATTATGTTCAACAAGCAGCAATTATTTCTATTCGCAAATATTGTCATGATCACAGGGGAGAAATCGAATCCAAAAGAAAAGGAAAAGAATCGTGATCATCTCAAAAGGCAACAAATTGAGGGGGAGCATTGATCAATTATGGAAAAATCTTTTGGATTGATCGTGATCTAATTATTGATGGAAGGAAAGGTAAATGTGTCAGAATTTATTCTAAAAAAATCCGGTTAGTGCATCTTTTATTACCTTTTGTCATTAACAAATATTTTATTGATTTTATTATGACAAAAAGGGTACGTGCAAGTTATGATGCATCCGTAATTTTTATTGAATATTTGCTGAGATATATGATCGAAGTGAGCTATATTGCATATCTTCAATATTCGATTTACTTTGTAAAAGCTGATTTTTAGAAATTATGCAAGACATATTTGTTATCATTCTCTACGTGAATCTATTATTATCGCTTTTTGATTATGACAAAAAGGGGGAGAAGATATGAATATGCATATGTGTTAATTGGTTGATATTATTTATTGCATAATATTGAGCTGCGATTATTTTCTATATATTATTATGCTCAATTTATTTGTTATCTTCTGATATCCTTTGATTTAAATTAATATTTTTAAAAGCGTGTTTACAAATCTGCATATTCAGAGATTGTTTTGTCATCATCAAAAGGGGGAGATTGTTAGGGAAATCCCTTATGATGTTTTGAAGATGATAAAATAAATCAAAGGCTACTAACATGTTTAATGGTTGAGTAATAGACCATGCAGATAATAGAACATGTAAATGATATTATCAAAGTCAGAAGACGACCAGAAGACTGAACGTAACACATGTCCAAAGTATATTCTGAAGATTTCCAGACTTCTGTGTCAAAGTCTGAAGACTGCCGTGTCAAAGTCTGAAGACTGCTTGGCTACCGTGTCAAAGTTTGTTCTACATCAGAAGTCTGCTCACTCTGACTAATTCCAGACTGAACGTGAATAATGAACCAGAAGACAGACTCTATGCTGAAGCTGAACTGGGTACAGACCTTAAAGCTAAATATGTTCAGAAGCAGATATGTTCAGACCCAGATTGTAAAGTCTACAGACTCAGATTGTAAAGTCTATTGCTCTCAGACTTTACATCCAGATTCGATAAAACGTAACTCAAGCCCAATCATACAACGGCTAGTGATCTGGTTTGGATTCCACATCAAGATTGATTTGATTGACTCAATCTATTTGATTGACAATTGGATGTTGAAGACAAGATCTTTCTATACGAAGAAGCTTTACTTATGGAAACCAAGATTCCGTTTGTATGGGCGATCGGAATCAATTTGGGATTTTACCTTTGTCACTCAACGGCTACCAAATCTTCTAAATACAGAGCTGTCCAATGGGTATATTGGAAGACGATTCTCCGGGATACTGTCCAACGGGTAGTTTGGAAGTGGAGAAGTATTTAAGGAGATCATGGACCGATGAACAAGTAAGAGACAGAGCGTATAATTTATAATTCCAAAGTCTGAGCGACTTTCGATCATATACTTGTCTCTTGAGAGCTTAAACGTTTGTAATCGTGAGAGAAATACCAAAAGAGTGACTTAGTGAGATAGTGTGATCTACTACTAAGTGTTTGCACTCGAAGTTGTAATCTCTTGTTGATTGCATAGTGGAATCCAGCCAAGAAGGCTGTTAGCGTGGGAGAGTGGACGTAGGCTTGGATTAAGCCGAACCACTATAAATCTTGTGTTCTTATTCTCTTCCCTAACTCCTTTATTTTGTTCATACTAGCACTCTCAGAAGGGAGCAAGAGAACCCACAAAGACATGTCACTGTACTCTAGTAAACAGGCAGAGTTTTTCTTGAGCCTCCGTAGTCTAACCAACCACACGGCTTTCAGAAAAGCACTGATGATACATCTAAATTACAATATATTACAGAGAATCAGGTATTATGATTCGGAACCTAGATATTTATCACCTGAAATATTGCATCTCCGAGGTAGCTTTGCAACATCTGGATAACAGCTGATCCATTCTCATGGCTTATAGCATCAAATATCTCAAGAACTGCTCGAGCATGGATTACCTCTACCTAAAAGTCAGCCTGCACAGTATCAACGATGTGAATTAATTGACCGATACCATGCTTGAAAATGAGTGAACTCATACCTCAATTGGATGTGATTTTTCCCAGTGAGTCCATATGCGATCCACTAGCAGTTTGTTGGAGAAATTGAGTCCATACTTTCCACTCGGGAAACAAATTGTCAGTCGCCATATAGCTCACCTGAAAAAGATTATAAAGAAATAATAAAAATCAGTTTAACTATTTGTTCTCTAGTGTTCATCCAGTAGAATGGATTTTAGTGAAGATTACCCATGTAGCAAAACCTTCTTTCAACCATAGATGTGTCCACCATTCCACTGTAACCAGATTGCCAAACCACTCATGAGCAACTTCATGCATTGCAACAACTGTGATCTGATCTGACAATTAATGGATTTATTACGCTTGTTTACACAAATTTCAGACTAAAAAGAGGAGAGGATAACATAATTTCAGGTATAGAGAAAGAGGTTGCCCATCACTTCTTTATGTTATATTGTTTACAAGTGGGATACAGAGTAATCAACAGAAATCAGGTCAGGAGGAGAAATTTCGTTACACGTTGCTTCTTAGCAGCTGTGGATTGCAATTCATCGCGAAGCATCTCATTTTCCCGGTATATGATCAAACCATAGTTTTCCATTGCCCCACCAAAAAATTTAGGGACTGCGACCATATCTAGTTTAGGGAGGGGATAAGGCACTGAGAAGTACCTAAGTAGCACCCATGGAAGATGGTCATCTGATTAGCATCACCACCAGAAAAGAGGTACTTGATTTCTTTAGGGAGCAAGCAAGGAATAGTTGAAGAGGAAAGAAACAATCCCTTCTTCAATCAATTATGAAGCAAATACAGGACTTATGTCCAGATGCAAACTCATTTACAATTTCTCACCAAATGGCCCCAGGATGAGGGGGGAAATTATCACTGGAGTTTCTTTAAATCGTTCGAAAGGAGGGAAAGGAAAGCCATGCTGCTCAATTTGTTATTGCATATGCTTTATATTAGGCAATCCCTATGACTTGGTTCAATTCTTAAAGAGGAGTGCAGAGGTGTACTATCTGTTCTGACGTCAAGAAAAGAGTTCAACTAGATGCTTACCTAGTATAGAGCTCAAAAGCCTTCACAGCAACATGTAAGGCAAATTTTCCGTTGTCGCTCTTACCGGGAGGACAATATACATGAACCTTATTCCCTGCATGAGAACTTCGAAGCGCCATCAGCAAATGAAAATATTATTATCAGCAAATGAGATGGAAGAGGAGCTTTTGGAACTTATGCATACCATCCGCTGTGGCTTCTTCAAGAGAACCAGATAAACCAACCACAACAGCCACCAAATAGGTGGACATCATGGGGGATTCTTCAAAAATATACAGTCTTGATATCTCCATTGAGCTTTTCCCGGAGAATTGGCATATTGGACAGTGCAGTCAACTTCAGGGGCACGTCCAACGTTATTTGGAAGGTAGCCTGTTCAAAATGCATAGGCTATGACAACTCATTCTCAAGAAAGTTTATACAAGTAACCATAGAAAAGCATGGTCAGAAAACACAAGCTTTTTAATTTCCATGCTGTACATGGGAAACATGAAGCGACAATCCACATCAATAAAATAATAATTTGATGATTCGATGCCACAGGTGATTATCATATAGGGAAGTTCCCGAGAGTTCTGTTTACAGTTGAACGCTGGTGATTAATTTTATAGTGATCTTCAAATTCATACAGTCCAGCATCGCGCCTTCTGAGAGAAAACTTAGGGTGCGAATGGTAACGTTTCTGTTCTTTTTTTTTGTTCTAGGAACAGAAACAAAAAAAAAGTGTTTCTGTTCCGGGAACAATTTTTGAAGAAAAGAACGCGTTTGGTAACGTTTGTTCCGGGAATAAAAAATGAGTAGAAACACGTTTGGTAAATTTTATTCTTTTTTTGTTTCTTTTAATTTTTTAAACATTTTTATTTTATTTTTCATTTTTTCCTTTCTTTTTCATTTTTCTTTTTTCGGCGGTCCCGGCCTCCGGCGACCGGCCGACGGGGCCGGCAGCCTCGCCCAACCAAATTTTTGTGTTTCTTTTTTTTTGCTCCAATTTTGTTCCGGAACAAAAAAAAAAAAGAACAGAAACACAACCAAACACGTTTCTGTTCTTTTTTGTTCCGGGGAACAAAATCCGTACAAAAGTGTTCCAGAAACGTTTCTTTGGAGCGTTTCCATGCACGCCCTTAGTTGTCATGTGATGCAGACATACTTTAAAGAGCAGGTTCATCCCTGCAGGGGAAACACCTCCTTGCATCTACAGATTCAAACTGGATAGCAGCCATATACTTCTTTTCTCCTCCATCCACATAAGTAGTGTAAAATCGGACAGGATCATCGGAAAACTAATGAAGATCGAAGCTGAAAATAGGGAATAAAAATTTCGCATCGAAGGAAAGATTGTACTTTTCCGATCTAACTATTTCCCAGGACAAAATCAGATGCATCATCATCAAGCATGGTTTCTTTCTATCTCAGCATGTCATCGTGCCGAAGCGGAACAAACAATATTAAAATTAAATTACGAGAAACGAGCCCATCGAGGAAGAGAAGAACCATTTGTATAAGCCCTTCAGCTGAGCATCAAGCATCCCGGAGAACTCAACGGTCAACAGTCCTTCGCCGCAGCTCGCCGCTTCGTCGAAAGCCAGAACGAGAATCTCATCCTCGTCGTCCAGCACGACGTCGCGGGGACAAACCTCCTTCTGCTCATAGCCAAAAAGGAAAAACCAGCACCAATCCCAGATTAAGAAATCCTGAGGAAACACACGATGGAGCACGAAATCAACGATCGGAAAAACCAATGTCGAGCGAACGATCATGGACATGATCGGCCGAGGAGAAGAAGCAGACGTCGCCGATCGCGAGCTCAAGCGCGTTCAAGACAACGCACGTGACGCCGGAGAAGCTGCACGCGACGAGGTCGAGCTTCAGGTGGAGGTCGTAGCGCCTCGGGGTGGAGAACGTCGGCAGCATGGTTTGGCCTTCGAACCAATCGATGCTCTGCCTCTTCTTCTCCTTGTCGGATCTCGAGCTTAGTGAGAGTGAGGTTGAAGTATGACGTCACGTCACATCGTGGACCGGTTTTTTTTTTGGCGCGGAACGGTTAGTCAAAACATCGTTCGGATCGGACCGATGACGAGGATCTTGTCGAAAGATCCTCCTCGGTCTCCATCTCGATAGAGGTAAATTTTCCGCGGGGTCCCGACGGTCCGCTCCATCCGCTCAAATCGGTGCAAAGCCAATTTGGCCTTTAGGTCGAAATGATGGTGTATTTATTTAAAAAACATTTTTTTCGTAAATGATTGTGGAGATCACTTTAAATAATGAATGCATGAAAATATTTTTATTATTAGACATAAATTATTGAATAATTGTTGATAATGAAATAATTTTCATTGATTAATTATATCAAGCAATCATTTTTTGAAAAGATATTTTCCAAGTCTTTTATTTTCCACGAAATGAATGGATCTTAAGGCTCCGTTCGTTTTGCGAAAAATGTGGTATTTCTAGAAAATATTTTCCAAAAAGTTATTTTCTGGGAAAATGTAATTATTTTTTAGTATTTGGTTGAAACCTAAAAAGAACATGAAAATATTTTTTTGCTATTCAAGAAGGAAACTTTTTTCTTTCATGTACTCTTTTTCAACATTTTTTGTTATTTTATTTTTAAGACAAAATTTGTAATTATTTTTTATATTTAAGATCGATTTTTTTTAATTATTTAATATTTAATATTTTTATTTTTATTTCCTTTTTCTTTTCTTTGTTTTTGTCTTCCTCTTCTTTGGTCGGTTGTCGACGGTCGACGACCGGTTGAAGATGAGCTTGAGCTTACGATGCCAGTGAGTGAGCTCAAGCTCGTCGCTTGCCAGAGGCTCGTACTCACCGATCTAGCAAGGCCTAAGCTTGTTGTTTGCCTGGCTGAGTGGTGAACTTGAAGCCTCAGCAAGCTCACTCGCTAGATTGAAGAGCCTAAAGCCCTAGCTCACTGTTGATCGGGCAAGCGGCGAGCCCGGGGTTCAAACTTGCCATTGATTAGGTGAGCGATGATATCAACTTCAAGCCTCGAGCTCAATCGAGGCAGAGTGAGCTCTAGGCTTGCCTATGGTTGATCACTAGCATTTGTCATGGCTAGCGATTGGCCAAGACATAGCTAAAAAAAAGGAAGAAAATGAAAAAAGAAAGAAAAAAGGTTAAGAGAAAGAGACCGAGGAAAATGTTTTTTTTTTCCTTAAAAGTGGAAAACATTTTCCCTTATCTTATAAGACTTTTTCCCTTCATGGAAAGTGTTTTCCTCAACTAATTTGTTTTTCGTGAAACGAATACCGGAAAATTTAAAAAACATTGTCCTAGAAAACATTTTCCACAAAATGAATGAATCCTAACTACAGGGTAAGGTCGAGCAAAAATGAGTCTAAGGCCACTTGCCCATATGATCAAGTCTATTAGATCACGTTGAGATGATGTGTTTGTTTTGGTGAAAACGAATGGCTTAAAAAAAAAAAAAACGTTATCTAACAAAAATCGATTGCATTGCTTATAAAAAATAAATGAACGAAAGATATTGTCATTATCTATAAAAATATTTTTTATTGACTAATTATTTTAGATGATACAAGTAATTATTTTCAGGAAAATATTCTTAATATAATTTGTTATTCGTAAAATAAATAGAACTCGAGAGTTTTCCATATTTACTAGTAACAGTCATTTGTGACCCTACATTTAGCAAGGGGTGCAAATGATAATCATTCTGTTTTTTATTTCCCCATTAATCTATTCTTCAGAACATGTTGGGAATAGAAATACTTTATTTTTCTATTTTTAGAACATATTTTTACTCTAGAAAAAATAAGAAGGTAAAATTTTTAGCTTTTTTATTTTTGGAACAAAAGTAAGAAAATAAAACTCTTATTATCGTTCACTCTCGTCACCGTCCGTTGCTGCTCGTTCCCCCCTGCTTTTAGCATTTTCGAAATGCTAGTATGAGGTTTAATGAATTTTTTTCTTTCCAATATTGCCATTACTAATAATCATGTTTTCCCCTTTTGCCCTTGAAAATACTATTCATCGTCTTCTTCAAGGAACTTGTTGCTCCACCGCAACGGGTGGCGCTCAGCCACGAGTGGCCAGATCTAGCTGCCGGGAAGCCTCGCCTAAGGTCGAGCAACCCAGGCGACGCCACCTGGGTCGCCATGCCTAAGGTTGCACGGCCTCAGGCGACGCCACTTGAGGTCGAGCAGCCTAATGGCCCTAGCGACGGTGCGCGGGGAAGAGGGATGGCAATGCGTTCGCGCCTCGGTCCCTGGATGTGTGCAGGAAGGGGGCGCGTCTCTTGTCCCACATCACCTAGAGAGGGAGTTCTGGGCTAGCTTATAAGGTTTGGGTCCCTCTAATTGTACATACGCGTTTCCTTGGGATAGTATGGGCTGCCCCGAGAGGAGCAAAACCGTGAGGACTTAGTGTCTAAAGCGGATAATATGTGTACAGTGGAGACCCGGGATGTTATAGATTGTATTCTTGTCATTCTATTTTGTACATTAAAATGTATTGTGTGTGAACAATAAAATGCGGATTTTGTGATATCATGTCGATCTTTCATTTTTTGTTAATTATTTGTGTTTTTCAAATGGACTTCATATTTTATTAGTTGTTGCCTAACCCAGAATTCCTATTTGGATGCATACTAAAATAAATTTTATGTAGAAAACAAATTGGATTTGAACGGTAAAGTGGTGATGTCTCACTTTGGGGATTTGCTTGAGTATAAAATCAAAAAATTCGTTGTTTTGCACTCAAAGAACTTGATAATTCAAACATACAAACAAAATAAATGTTGATAACTATCTTAAATAAGAATTGATCTAATTGGTAACTAAATCTGAGTAAAGTTGGTAATCACTCAAATTAAGGTTGATAATTCATAAAATTGTTTGAAAACTTAATGGGCTCTCAAACAAATAAAAGTTGTAATCTAAGAGAAAAGTTTTTTTTTTTTTTTTTTTTTTTTTTTTGGTAGAAGGTAAGAAATATATTAAGAAGAGCCAAATGTACAAAGAGACCTCGACACCGGTAACTTGCACTCCAAATGTAGTAACAAAAGAAGTGGAAGGGTGACGAGATGCAAAAGCCGCAGAGGCGGCACAACAACAACAACAAGGCCAAACTAAGCACGGCTAGCTCGACCGGCTATCAAACAGAGACAAAAACAAAGAGGAGGCCAGCGTCAGATCAAGGACCTACGGGTCCCCATTGAAAATAATCGGGTCTAGGCTCCGGCTTCTCTGCAGTCTTCTTTTGAAATTGTCTTCGACGTTCTGAAGGTGATAGCCTTGTCTCGGACCACTTTGAAGAGGTGGTTCTTGATGGCCGGAATTGAGAGAGGCTGGTCTCTAAAGATGATGTCATTCCTATTTTTCCAAATGATGTGACACAACGCGCCAAAGGAAAAACGGGCTATGCACTTATAGAAATCTTTCCCCATTAAATAGGTAGTTGCCCATCTGAAATTTTCCCCCCAACCTCTGTTGCGCTAGGATAAATTGCATCTGGACGCCCAAAAGAAAGCAACGCTAGCCGTGACACAGCAGTCAAAAAACAAGTGGTCAAGAGAGTCGGGCATTCTTGCAAAACGCACTGCAAAGCATTCCCAATTATACCATAGGCCGAAGGAGGTCCTGGGTTGGAAGCCTACGTTTGGCCATGAGCCAAAGATGAGTTGATATCGAGGCACTATGGCGTTGTCCCATACGAAGGAGTACCCGGTGGACTGCGTCCTCTTCTTCCCGATGTAGTTCCACGCCGATGCCATAGTGAATTGGCCCGTAGAGCTTTCTCGCCAACAGAACGATCCGGGTCATTCGTTAGGCTCGGAAGAGGTTGCCCCACGATTGAAGCACCAACCCGAGAGCTTGGCCAGCATCCGAGAAGAGGTCAGCAACGAAGCTTGTCTAGAGAGCCCCGAGCTATAGATAAGAGAATCCGAGAAGAACAGGTTCAAGGGCCCTCTAGGGTGCCGGTTGTCAAACCACGAGAGAGGTTGTTTGGCCATCGCCAATTTTCCAAAGTAGAAGGCCATCCACTGAAATTCCTTCTTAGGGTCAACAAGCTCTTCCAGGCCCGGGATCCGAGATGTTGGCTTCCTAGCAACCCAAAAATTCTTGTTTTTAAGAACGTGGAGTGGACCCATCTACACCAAACAAGATCCAAATATGCTTTAGCATGGAAGCTTTATTGCAATCTTGGAGCCTCCTAACACCTAGCCCTCCTTCATCCTTTGGAAGGCAAACTTCATCCCGAGGCTACCTTAGTACCACCCCCGCCTAGGTTCGGACCTTTCCATAGGAATTGTCTAAATATTTTCTCTATCTGTTCCATCACAGCTGTAGGTAAAACAAAGACACTAGCCCAGTAGGCTTGTATAGCATGAAGATCGACACGATAAGCTGAAGCCGACCAGCAATAGAGAGAAAAACGGTGGGTCCGGGTGAACCCTAGCGGTGATGCGATTGACCGGGGTACAACGATGTCCGCTTTATTGATCCTTGAAGTGATAATGGGAACCCCAGTGTACCGGCCGCGGCTTCCTTCTCGAAAGCCCAACTCCAAAGAATATTATTCCTTAGGGAGGGATTGCCACCCGCCAAGAAAATTTCACTCTTGCACGAGTTAGGACAAAGGCCACTCCAAGAGGAAAATATATTTAGAGCTTCCTTAAGGAGAGTCGCCGAAGGAAGGTGCGCCTCACAAAAAAGGAAAACATCATCTCGCAAAAATAGATGTGAAAGACCCACCGCCTTGCACCTCCGAAGAACTTGAAATCAGGCTTCGAGGAGTGCTTAAGAATGATCCCTGAGAGCACTTCCATGACCATAGTGAAAAGGTAAGGAGAGATGGGATCACCTTGGCGAAGACCTCGACCGCTCGCAAAAAACCCGTGGAGCTCTCCATTCAAAGCAATTGAGAATTTAGGAGTGCGAACACACGTCATAATTAGACTAGTGACGAGTGAGGGAAGCCGAAGGCCAGCATCACATTCTCAAGGAATCCCCAATCCACGGTATCATAGGCTTTCCTGAAGTCCACCTTTATCACACATTTAGGTAGATAAGGTTCAAGGTGGAAGCTAGAGAATAGTTCCTGAGCCAGCAGTATATTGTCCCTAATTCGTCTACCTTTTATAAAAGCAGTCTGAAAAGGGCCTACCGTGTTCTTCAAAGTTAGGGCCACCCGATTAGCTAGCACCTTTGTAATACACTTGTAGATAGTGTTGCAGCAGGCGATAGGCCTATAATCCTCCACAGAAGTGGCGTTGAGCACTTTCGAAACCATTACCAAGATGGTATTGTTAACCTCCCTCAAGAGCTTTCCGGAGTTGAAGAAATCCATCACTGCAGTCGTTACTAAAGGACCAACCGTGTCCCAGTTTTCTTTGAAAAACTCCGCTGTGAAGCCATCCGGTCCAGGAGCCTTTCCCTTAGGCAGAGAGAAGATAGTGTTCCGGATCTCCATCTCTGTAACTGGTTGAGCAAGAAGTGCAGCCTGATCAACCGAAAGTGGATGTTGAATAACCTCCCTCAAGTCCTCTAGCGAAGGTCTAATAATCTCCCCTTGCGGCATCAAGAGGTCCTCAAAGAACTCTACAAACCTTCGTTGCACCAGCCGTGGTTCCGTCACTATGTTCCCCGAAGAGTCGAGGACGGAGAGGACTCGTTCCTCAACTGTCTTTTGTTGACATATTGATGGAAGAATTTGGTATTTCGGTCTCCCTCCCCGAGCCATCGACCCTGGACTTTTGCCTGAAGAAGGACTCCTCCGAGGAGCGCAACTCTGCATAGATACACCTCTGGCTTCTCTCCACCTCAGCAAGGCTAGCAGAGAAGGGATTTAGCTGTAATTCTGCTTGCGTGGCCTCCATCATCTTCCGCGCATCAAGAGTTCTAGCAGATATATTAGAGAAGGAATCTCTGTTGAGCTGCTTGAGTCGATATTTGAGAGCCTTGAGTTTCGAGACAAGCTTATACATAGGGCCACCACTCCCCGGCGCATCCCACACTTGTGAGACAATTTCATTGAACTCCGGGTGCTTCATCCAGAAGTCGAAGAACTTGAAGGGCTTCCTTCGATGAGTCGGATTAAGTACCTTCACCACCATAGGCGAGTGGTCCGAGATTCCAGGAGCAAGGAAGGAGGCTTCTGAATAAGATAGATCCGAGCTCCACTTGGCATTCACTAGAACCCCGTCAATCTTCCTTGCTTTCCTAGAATGCCCCGAGGATGTAGTCCAAGTGTATCTAAAACCAACGAACCTCAAGTCCTCCAAATCGGCTTGCTCCAAGCCTTTGTCCAAACTCATTAAAACAAGGGAGCCAATCTTTGGAGCCACCGACCCGGTCCGATGGATCCTTAATAGCATTGAAGTCTCCCAAGACAAGCCAAGGAGTGTTTCGGAGATGGGTGCTTTTCATGATGATGTCTTCCCACAGCGGTCTCCTCAGCGAAAAAGAGTGATCTCCATAAATAAAAGAAACACAGCAAGCCACCTCGGAGTCTAGGCTCTTAAGGTTCCCATGAATTGCCTGCTTGGTATGAGAGAAGGCTTCAAACTTGACTCTCACGGGGTCCCATCCAACCCAAATTCTACCCCGGGGAAAGAGTCATAGTTTGCGGTCCAACACCAACCTCTCAATAGAGCTTCGGATATGGAGTTAAAGCGATCCTGTGGCACCTTAGTTTCCACCAAACCAACACAGCACAAGTGGTTCGAAGTAATAAAACTACGAATCTCCGCTTGCCTAGTCGAATCAACCATGCCTCTAATATTCCAGCAACCTATATACATATGTACAAAAGAGGAAACAAGGAAGGGTTACCTCCTTTTCGGAGGCTTGCGACGGCTCGGAGTGGGAGCCGTTCGAGCCGATGGAGGAGGTGGGTCTGGGGGAAGCACCAGGGGCTTGTCGTGGGTATTCTCCTCCCTGTTTCTCGTTGGAGGAGCCTTCGGCGATAGGCCTGGAGGAGCCTTCGGCGATTGACAAGGCGAGAGAAGATCATCATCTGAGCTAAGGTGGTTGACAGACTCATTCAACTCCGCTCCACTCCCCAGGCCCGCATCTGGATGGCTAATGGGATCTTCCTCCATTGTCACGGTGTGGTCATCCACCCTGATTAGTGCTTGAAGCCCACTCTGAGCCCTCCGGGTAGAGGTTGATGGCAAGCTTTTAAGAGCTGCTGCTGTCTACTTGAGAGATAGTTCCTCTTCTCGCAGCTGGCCGGATGGTCTAAATATGTCTCCTTGGGGGGGAGGAGATTTGTTCTTCTTCCCTTGACTTGTTTCCATCCAAATTCAGCCTCATTCGGATCTACCACCAGCATCGTTGAAGTCTCGAGAGGGGCGGGCCTCCACCGATGGGGGGATGGGCTGAACTTGCTTCTGGCCTTGCACCGCCCTTTTACCATTCAAAGAGGCTGCACAATTGTGCCCAAAGGATCCACACTTCAAGCATTCCGCTGGCTTCCACTCATACTCGATGGCAATCGACCGAACAACTCCGTTTAGTCTTACCTTGGTCAAGTAGAACCTCGGCTTGTTTACTTGAATCTCCACACAAACTCTTGCAAAAGAGATCCTTTGAGATTGCTCCGTGCGTTGATCAACAAATAACGGCTTGCCAATGGTGCTCGCGATGGCGCTAATTGCCGAGGCTGTCCATAGGTCAAGAGGTAGGTTCTTCAAGCGAATCCACACTGGCACCGTGGTTTGCTTCTCCCTCTTCAACTCTAGGAGTGGCTTCCATTGTTGCAAAACAAGTGCAACCCTTGCAACCGTTATATGACCTTCTTCCAAAATCTTCCTTCGGAACTCGGGGTCAGGGATGCGGAAGAAAAAGAAACCCTGGTCATCGGCGAAAACCTCAACAAGCTTCGGTCCCCAAGCTAGCTTGAGCGAGTTCTCCGTGAGCTGGAACGGCAAACTCTTCCCTATATAATACCCAACCAGACACTCATGCCATTTGGGATCCACCGCATCTAACACTTCTTCAGGAAGATCCACCACAGGGATATCATCCTCAAACGATGGAGGAACAAAGGTAAGGTCATACCCTTTCGCTGCGAGTTTCGCAACATTTTCCCACGTCCGGACAGCCGGGGCATCTGGTTTTCTCACTTGCTTTTGTGAGGCTTGGGGCCGTTTGGAAGCCGACCTCGCTCTACTTCGTCCTCTCGAGCGCCTATCCCGGCCTACATCTTTGGGGCCACGGTTTGAGGTCTCGCTAGTGCGGGCCTTGCCGTGAGCATGGAGGCCCGGGCCTCCTTGTCTCGATTGAGGGGGCTAGAAGTCCTCTCCGATTCATCTCTCAATTGCGCCGTATTACTCGGCTCACCACCCACAGCCATTGGAGCAGCCATAACACTACCCAGCCAGCTGATCCCAGACCTCTACACAGCAGCCATCTAAAGAGGAGACTAACTCGGACGCCTCACACCTCTTGGGATGGCCGAAAGCAGCAAGGGCAGGCAGGGGATGGACCAACAGTTCTTTCAAGAGCAAGGCAGCTTATCTGACGCCCTCCTCCCGCTTCTAGCAAGCCCGAGGCGCACCAGCACTGCTCCTCACGGGCCGAGCAACGCAGCAGCTCGGTGCAGGGCGCGGCACAGCAGGGTCGGAACAGGGGAGCACCAGCAATCGTTCAGGAGCAGAGCCGAGGAAGGCTTACCTGAGGTTGCTGGGACGCCTGCGAACCTCTGTTAGCAGACCCGAGCCGCACCAGTACCGCACCTCAAGGGGCCGAGCAGCGCACGACGGGCGATTCTCGTGGAGAGGCAGCTCGGATCTCGCCGCGAGATGGAGAGACTCGAATCCGTTCGGTGAGGAGCGAGGGCTTTCCCAGGGAGCTGAACCCCAATTTTCACGCCAATCGGAGGTCTGGATCGGCCGGATCGAGCAGATGAAGCCGGCGAGATCGGTTCAAAACCCCCGAGAGGAAGAGAGGCGATGAATAGTACCCGTGCGTGCATTTTGGCTCCGTTTTCTAAGAGAAAAGTTAGTAAATAAGATTACAAATAAACGTCGGTAAGCATTTTAAATAAGTATTGGTAAACCAAAATTAATTAGTAACCTAATAGGAGAAAAACTGTTAAGTCACATAAAAGTTTGCACATCCATATAAGAGTTGATATAATTTGGGCATTTGTGAAAAAGGGAAATAATTATTATAAATGATAAAAAAATTTGACAAATAAATATAGGAAATTAACGTTGGTAAGTAACTCAAATAGGAAGGGGTAACCCAAAAACTAGTTGGTAATTTGATCGGCAAAAACTAAATGTACGTCAGTAAAAAAAAAAGTTTGTAAATTAATGTAAGAGTAGATAAATCTAGGACCTTTAGGAGAAAGACAAATAAACGTTGATAAAAGATAAAAAAAAACTGGTAGTTGCATAATAGTGTTGGCAAGTTATAACAAGTTATTGAAACATCAAGAGATTGATAATTATTTTTATCTAGCAGTTTTTTGATGTTTAATAATTTTTTCTTAAATTTACCAACACATAAAAAAAGCTCCATTTTGATACGTGATCACACATCATATGTAGTTGGGGAGTGGAACAGTAGACTCATCTAGGTAACGTCAATATTCATTTTAGTATGGTAGATCAGAGTATGTGGCCTTTTCATTTCATGACATTATTATCCCTTCTTTGGTTTGTATTTGTGTAATGTACACCATCAATCTAAAACATTTTATACACAAGCAGTCATAATTTTAAAATTGGTATATGTGTTGGCGCATAAACACTGCTTGTGTAATTATTTTATTACACTCCTGGTGTAACGTATAAAATTCTTTTACATAATATTGAAAAGGGAAAAAAGAGAGAGAAAACGCATAGTCACCAAAAGATGGTGACTTTTGCAGCGATATTCGAATTGCATCATTTTGGAAGTAAGAGGCTGCGATCGTCCTCTGTCAATTTTCATGTAGACTAAGTCATACGATGACAAGACATTTTTGTACAAATCAAAAAGGGTGAATTGCCAAGAAAGAGATGAGAAAGAAAAACAAGAGATGAAATTCCACACGCATAATCACGATGACAAGAAAAGCCTCCGGGTATCCATATCTATAAACGAACATGAATTTCAAACACACACCGACTTGAGTTTAATAGTACTAGGAGTTTCCACAGTTTCGCAGCAAGAGTGGACTAGTCCTGACGGAACTAAGCTACTTTGCCACGGTTCCAGCAGCCGGATCAAATTCCAAGGAGGTCGTTCCGAGTTGTTCATTTGGTTTTGCTTCCTCCCCCTTTGTCTCGGATGCCGATCCTCTTGTCAAAGATCCCTGCAGTTCCGTCAATACCACACGTATGTCCGGCCTGTCAGCCACTATTTCTCTGGTACATGACTCCGCAATGGTTACCGCTTTGCTAGCTGAGTCGATGTCGAATTTTCCTTGCAGACGTGGATCCATAAGTCCCAGCTTATTATTTCCACTTTTGATGAACGGAGTCACATGGTTAAGTATGGGCACGCTTTCTCTCCCATCCTCTTCCATTATTGCCGGATGTCCTGTGATCAGCTCAAAGAGCACAATTCCGAAACTGTAAACATCACCTTTCTTGTTTAAGCTGTGAGAGGGTTGCTGATACCTGCAGAATACATAAGAACATGGACGATAAGGCTTCTCTTTGAATTCTCGAGTCATGCATCAATGCTGAACTTTCTTTAGAGGAATCCTCGTCATAGCCACTAACAAAGTTGAAAAAGATGCAGCCACTGAAGTATAAACACTGCATGTGTATCCAAGTACCAAGTAGGGGATACTGATAAATGAGAAGCAGAAGATGAAATCTTTGGAAATATTATAGATTATAAGGAGATTGAGTTTCAGACATTACTCAGGGGCAAGGTAGCCAGGAGTGCCTAAAGGAGTACTTGACTTATAACCACCACTTTTGGTTGTGGAAGCTCTTGACAGGCCAAAGTCAGATATTTTGGCTACCATTTTTCACTCAACAAGATTTTTGAGGTCTTCAAGTCTCTGTGGATGATGGCTGGAGTGCAACGATTATGCAGATAATCCAGACCTGTAATTTTGGCAAAACACTTCCTTTAACCAGGCCGAAGCCACAAAGAGAAAATTGCAGTGGTGGATTTGATTTACATACCTTGTGCTACATCCAAAGCAATTTGCAGTCTCTCATTCCAAGTCAAGACATGAACATTTGGCTTCTTTCCTTTTAAATTAACATGTCTTTGCATCATATCTTTGCAGAATTATTCTAGAGAAAATTGAAACATACAGGATAATGATGAAATACCTGATAAGTGTTCTTCCAGATTTCCATTAGCCATGAATTCATATACTAAGGCCATTTTTTTGCAGTGATCACAATATCCAAGTAAGGAAACCAAATTTCCATGGTGAGCCCTCGATGAGAGTCGTAACTGCAAATTCAAGACAGTGCTTTTTATGTTTGCAGTACCGCAGCGTAGGAGCAAGCTCCTAAATAAGCATCTGATTGTTCATTTCTATCTAACCTCAGCCAGGAATTCCTTGCGCCCTTGCCATGATGATCGATCGAGCACCTTGACAGCTACGCTGGTGCCGTCATCTAGAGTACCAACATGTACTTCTCCAAATGCTCCTTCGCCAATTTTTGACACTTTATTGTTTTTTTTCGAAACCTTGCTGCTGTTTTCACCAGTTTTAGATGCGTTATTGATGATCCTCAAAATGTCGACCCTGTTGTAAGATTTTAATTTCTCCAGTCCTTCATTATATTACAAAATTATTACGAATCAGTTTACATTACATCAGTACTAACATACTAATGCAAGTAGAGATAAAAAACAATACAAATATTTGGATAAATATATAGGTAGATAACGCTTAGTATGATGATATTTTAAAATTTTTTATAATATTGATGCCTGCAACTAGGCTTTAGTGATCCCAGTATGTATATATTCTCTTAGTTTGTTAGGATCACTCTGTGGCTTTGCAAGAATTTGCTTTCATTCAAGGAAAATTTGCCTTAAGCCTGATTGCAATGTGTGTGAGATTTTAAAATGATGTGCTCTTGTGACGGTGAAACATAGAAGTCGCCTATTTATCTCTCAACTAAATTATCCTAGAAATGTTGGAAAAACTCGTGCATTAGACTGATCAGGGGCAACTGTATTCTTAAGTTGTGACGGTTTTACTGCACGCGTGGTGTAGTAGGCTTAATAATACTATTTTCATGCTTGATTCTTGTTTCCTTCCTTTTAGACTTGTCTTTGAACCTCACAAAATGTTGAAAATGTGCCAACGAAGAAGTATGAAGCGAATCCATAAAGCCCGATAAGCAAGGGGTTTACTTGGATGTGGCATAGACAAGTAATAATGCAATAAAGTGGATGAGTTCAGCTGAATGTGTTAAAAATGATTATGCAGGAAATGTGTCCATTATAAGAGACAACAGATAAAAATGCATACGGAAACTATGTCATCATAAGAGCATAACAAATAGGAATGCCTATAATGCCTTTCCTCGACAATTTTGTATCTAAATGACAATTCTGCTGTAAAATCTGTGAAGAAATTCATAATGCTGATGAAACTCACTCTCGGATTTTTTGTCCGTCTAATCTATCTTCAATCTCTTAGGATTACTTTGTGAAATGAAATACTTTAGAAAGAACTTCTAATTCACGAAAATCATCCGTTAACATGTGCAATGTGGATTATATTATAAAAGGGTGCTCTTGTAAAGGTAAGAAGAGGGCTTAAGTTGTCGGTGATTTGTTGTTTAGTTTCATGTAAATATGCTGTGGACGAGAAGTAAAAGAATAAGTTACCTGTTGTCTGTTTCCTTCTGATCAACAAAATAGTCAACACACAGATAACTGCGAAAAATACTGAAACCGATGATAAAATTGGGACCAGTATGGAGTTTTTAGGCTCCTTCTTTGTGCAAGAATTTGCCCAGCAAAGATCCGGGTTGTTGTCAAACCTGCAACAAAAGTAAGGAGGTAAAGTCATATTTACTAAATTCTTTACCTACAAGTTGATCACAACCGGCCTTCATATTTGCTTTGAATCATCCTTCTAGAAAGAGAGAGAGAGAGAGAGAGAGAGAGAGGGAGGGAGGGAGGGAGGGAGGGAGAAACAAGCCTCAAGTCCAATGTCTTATCTTCAAGCTTCTTTTTAAGAGCCTTAGGAACTGAACCGTTAAGCTTGTTTCCACTTAGATTCCTACAAAGCATAACCATGTATGAAGACTTATGCTCTATCAATTCTTCAGGGCGTCACTAGGGCACATTTACTTAGGGTGCGAATGATAACGTTTCTGTTCTTTTTTTGTTCCGGGAACAAAACAAAAAAAAGTGTTTGTTCCGGGAACAATTTTTGAACAAAAGAACGTGTTTGGTAACGTTTGTTCCGGGAATAAAAAATGAATAGAAACACGTTTGGTAAATTTTATTCTTTTTTTGTTTCTTTTAATTTTTTAAACATTTTTATTTTATTTTTCATTTTTTCCTTTCTTTTTTATTTTTTCTTTTTTCGGCCGGTCACCGACCTCCGGCGACCGGCCGACGGGGCCGGCAGCCTCGCCCAACCACGGCGAGGCTCGCCGGGGGCCGTGAGGCTCAGCGAGATCGACGGCCCTCGACGGCCGGTCGCCGGCCATGGCCGAGGCCGGCGACCGACGAAAGAAAAAAAGAAGAAAAAAGAAGAAGAAAAGAAGAAGAGAAGAAGAAGAGAGAGAAGGAACGTTTCTTCATTTTTGTTTTCTGGAACAAGAAACAACAATTTGTTGTTTCTTTTTTTGTTCTTATTTTGTTCGGGGAAAAAAAAAAAAAAAGAACAAAAACGCAACCAAACGCGTTTCTGTTCTTTTTTTTGTTCCCGGGAACAAAAAAACAAAAAAATTGTTCAGAAACAGAAAAAAAAAAAGAACATTACCATGCACACCCTTACGAAATTCTCAACTTCGGCAAATTTGCCAAAGTTTCCAGTATGGCTCCCGTAAGTTCATTGTTGGACAGATCTCTGAAACAAAGTGAGTTTGGGTAGTTAACAATACAATAGATCTCATCCAAAATTTTGAGATTATGAATAAGGAAAATGACAAACATTTTGAGCCAAAGAGGCCAAAAATATCATTGCACTGCTTTAAAATCGATGCGCCACATGAACTTCCTCCAGTAAAGGCTCCCTCTAGAAGCCTCTAAAGTAACTTTTTTCTTTTTTTTTTCAGAATTAGTAAAAACGAGCTCCATAGCAAGACATTTACACGTGGAAATGTAAAGTTGAAAAGTCTTCTTAAATCATCACGGTGACTCCTTTTTAAAAATTTTGTCCTCAGCGGACATTTACACGTGAGACTGATATAAGGAAGATCTAAAGTGCACTCAATCCCGAAACACCATCACCTCAATAAGGGCCTCACTGGGCTAATACTTACAAGGCCTTCAATTCCGATAGATTTGATAGTGAAGAATGGATGTTGCCCCTCAAATTGCTAGAGCTCAGGTTCCTGCACATAATCAATCACGTGAGAAAAAGCTGTGTCATGCTCGTGTTCACAAAGGCGGTAATGTTGGTTTGATACACAAAAGTTAATGCACTCAATTGCAGAGAACACAACGTAACCTAAGATTAAAATTGAGAAGCACACAACTGATGAAGGAGTTTTTTTAGAATAATGTAGTCATATAGAGGAATGAACTTCCAATTTTTCAAGAAGAACGAGAAAAAGCCTTCAATTCTTCAAGAAGAAAAGAGAATTCTTTTAAAATTTCACTGGCGGCACCGGCATTATTTACAAGAAATAGTGCAAGGAGACTTACAGCGTAATAACCCCTTGACCTACTTATAGACTTTGGAAATGTAGGCTTCTTTTGCGAAGAAAATGTGATCATGCAGAGGAGCAAACTTTCAACTTTTCTTTCAAGGAGAACGAGAATAGAACTTCACTTCTTCAGAGAGAGTTCTTTTAGAGTTTCACCGTTGTATGATACTTCAAGAAATAGTTCAAAGGCACTTACAGTGAAATAATCCTTGGAAGTTTTCCATAACTACAATTTAGACCATCCCATGTGTAGTTGCTTGGGACGCATGGATCACCTTGCCAGCTCACTTTATTCACTTGATACATTGCCTTGGTATCATTGATAGCTTTCACTATAATTTACACCACAATAATATCATTTCTTTTTCAAGAATTGTAATGTTGTGAAAACAGAGAAAACATTATATGTTCAATTTGAAGTGATTTACAGCAATGAAGTATGCCAAGCAAAATATAGTTTTTTACTTTTCAGGATAAACCTAGTTTAAGAGTAGCCTATTAACCATTAAAATTGCATCTTCTAGAGCTCATTAAAGAAAACTCTTATATTATTCTTCTTAGATTTTCAAATTAAGCTTCTTGAAGCTCAATTTCACCTTACATTTTTGTAAACTTAGCTTATAAGCTTTCAGTCGCCACAATCTTTACCTACCGAACCCCACTGCCAATAATTACTTAAACCAATCCAACATCAATTCTCTTCTGATGGAGCAACCAAGGCAAGTGAATTGAAATTATTGCCTTGTAAGAGCTAATGAGGTATCATAGGAGGAGTAAGCATTAAGATCTCCTAGATTACTGAGAGAGTACTCTTTATCCAATGAAGGCATCAATCTGATCAACAAATCCTTATTCTTTTATCATGTTATACTTTCATTAGCCATGCAGAACGAACTAGTCAAGTTAGATTATGCAAGAAGCATCTCCTAAAATTGAGTTAAATGCACAGAAATCAATGCAATAGTTAAATCGCTAAAACCGTCTAGCATATGTGTCGACCTTTTTAAGAAAATGAGACCCCACGGAGATTGACCTGTTTATGTAGCAATATTCTTTACTGAATTCAACCTATATTATCAGATGTGTAATAAGTCGCTTTTTAACCACTTTGTTGTTCATGTCCACTTTAGAAGACTTCTGGTAGCAAAACATTCGAATTGGCGCTAGAAAAACATGTGTAAGTAGGGGAAATACCATCATCTTCGGCTGTTTGAACATTGGGGACTCCAACAATGCTGAAGATCTCGATGGCATTAAGGATTGGCAGATATGGAGATTCATTTGATGTGCGACTGATCGAGATGTTGATCTGGGACCCAGTAACCGGAGTGGAGACTATAGTCACTGGCTTTAAGTACTCGAGCGTCACAATCTTTGTGAATTGATTACCATTGATGGAAACTGTGAACTCCCTTTGTTGGCCATTAGGCAAACTCCGGGTTTCGGCAAAATGGACGTAGAAGATCCATTTACCTGGAGGAACGTATGGGTTCGGGGGTGTCCAACTATATCCCAAGGATGAATTACCGTTGCTCATGGTTGCAGCGGTCATAAGAACTTCCCCTGGAACCTTGTACGCATCGTTGTTGTCGGACAAGGATGTAGCAGATGCTCCGGCGCTGGGCAAAAGCCGGTAGTAATTAAGATCGCCCCACCAGATGCGATCATAAACATCCAATGGGTACCTAGTGGAGGCATTTTCAAAAACAGTTGATACGCTCAGCCAATGAGAAATCATTAAACTTGCAAAATTTCAAGTTTCTAATTCTTTGATTATTGTACTCCTACTATCAGTCAGATTCTTCTACCTGACAAAAATAGGACATCACGTGCACCATTCAAGTCGGCGGGCGCTTTTCTAGAATCATTAATTGGACCGCATATCGAAATAGTAAGTTTGATTTTATTTTTTTTTAGAAACTTTTCCTTGAATTCACTCGTGTTTTTTATAATCAATATTTTAAAATTGAATTAGTACCTCATGCTAGGTGGATTTTTAATTAGCAACTCCTAATCAATCCACTCGTGTTTTTTGTAATCGATATTTTAAAAATTGAGTTATTAATTCGTATTGAGCATGTTTAGCAAGTGTATGGAAGATATAAAAAGTGGTTGTTTGAATGACATATTACCTAGAATGAAAATGGTGATTGTCAATGAAGAGAGTTGTTTGGTCTGATAAAATTTTACATAAGAAATATCATACCCTATATCCGAAACTCATTTATGAATTAACTAGATTATTAGATGCAGACATTTTCTATCCTGAATGAGTATATTCCTATGAGATTCTCATAGAAAATTAAATGTTTTAGTAATAAAATTGTTATGCACCAAAAATTAAATTATTAGTGAATTCTTAACCATCTTCATTGAGATTCTCATAGTGCATAGCAATAAACCAAGCAAAAAAACAAAAACAAAAAATCATAGAAATTAATGGTACTGTTTGTAATTTTTTTTTTGGACAAATACAATAAGTAGAGTTCATGAAATTATTGTGAACTCAATTATATTTCAACTATGATGTTTCAATGATCTGTACGATAAACAGACTTTCTTCGGGGTGACTTATAAAACAATAAGGATACATTAATCGTTGCTTGTTGAAATAAATGTTCGTTTTCATTGTTTTTCTGTGCAATAGACCTCTAATATTCTAACATCGGAGAGTATACTCACATAAATATATTTCATATGTAAATATAGCTTCAAATGTTCAACATAATTATCACAAATGTCTTAAAAGAGGAAAATTATCTAAAAAGTCATAAACTTATTGTATAATTGTCAATTTAAATCTAAACTTTTCAATTGGTCAATCCCAAATCTCTTGACAATTTCTCAAAGAATTCATCTGATCAATTTTAGTTGAAAATCGTTAATATGATGGTCTAGTCAATGTAAAACGTTTATGTGGCATAGTTTATGTTTACTTGGATAATTTTTGCAATTTTTTAAAAATTTCCTGAATTTTTGTTTTTTGGGTGCTTTTTGTTTCTTTCATTTCCTTTTTTTTCTCTCTTTTTTTTTTTTTCCTATTTTCCTTTATCGGTCACCAAGGCCTCAGCGAAGGTGTTGTAGCCCTCGCCTATGGCTGACAACCTCCGCCTGCCATCACTGAGGTTCAAAAAGGGTAGAGTGAAAAAGGAAAAAAAATTAAAAAAAAAATGAAAGAAAAGGAAAGGAAAAATAGAGGAAAAAATTTGAAAGAATTGCTACCATGAAATTAACTTGTGTTCTCCAAAACGACTCACCTTGTAAATGATTCAGGGCTTGTTCCCATGTCGTACCTGCAAATATTCCTCAAGAACCCAGATCCAATTCCATAGATGCTATTGTTCAAAACTCTTAATTCCAGAGCTGAAATGAAAGGTATTCCACTTCCCATATTCACAACACACACCTGTATATAATCCGCTTGGGAGACATAAATAATCTCCGTGAACATATTACGATTGTCGCTGATGGTGGTCCAATAATTAACGTCAATATATAGGTCGAACGTGGGTGGTTCGTTTTTCCCATCATAGTTGCCATACCAAAAGTAGGCCCTGATCAAGTAAAGGCTGTTCTTGCCTCGATTAGGTTTGAGTGTGTAGCAGTTCCTTGTTCCATCCGCAAAGCTCCTTAAATTTTTGGTAGTTTGTATATAACCTTTGTTGAAGTTAATCTGTGAATCCTTCGTCTGTCTCATAATATATCTTGATATTGCTATCGAGATACGAATTAGGTGCCCCACAATCGATGCTTATAAAACCTTGAAATTGAGATGAATTAGAACCAAATAGTCAATATATTCTCAAACTTTCCTAGCTAGTTCAAGAATTCAGAAGTGGTCATCTCTTGTCGGACCTCGACCGTTATAATTAACTAGGTTTGGTTGATCTTGACATATATATACTATATATTGTGAGTGAACGACGCATCAACATATTTAATATCAATGCCTGGGATCACCCTTTTGATCTTATCCTTTCCTTCGCTCCTTCTCTTTCTTTCTTTTATCTTTTGCATGTTCTGTCATTGGGTAAACAAACCTACTGTTCACCACTGCGTGACTTTGCGATCAACTTTAAAAGGAGATAACAAAAGAAATTAAGCTGCTAGATGGGCTAGTTCACATGTCAATGCGACCGACAGGTCAAACCTTGCAAATTATAACTTTTTCAGTTTAAAATTTTGCTTCTCTCTTTTGTCTTTATCTGATGGCTTTCTCCACATAAAACTTCAGTTTGCATATTCCGGGATGTTCAAGTAAATTATTCTCAGAGAGAGAGAGAGAGAGAGAGAGAGACCTGTATTTTGTTGGGCTAGAACCAGCAGCTTCAAATCCAGAGCTAATAAAGAAGCGATGGAAGCACACCAGAGGAGGAGCAACATTGATCTTCCCATTTTCGGTGTCCAGAAGACAGAGAAAGGTCTCTTGCCAATGTGCATAAGTGAAGATATTTCAGGCAACTCATATTTATAAAAACTCTGAGGTGGTGGGAATAGGGAAAATCCACATTGGACATACAATAGTACATCAAAGTTGGCTCTTCAGTATAAATGTCAGGTTTAGACTTTGGGCCATCTCTTGTTGTTCCACTAGCTTTATATATACCGTGGCTCCTGTTCCAGCATTTAAATATCAAACAATGTCTTGTTGAAAGTTTTAGAATAGTTAGTGTTGATTCTACAAACTTTATTTATGTAATATTCCTATGTTATCGTAATCAAATCAGATCGCCTATCGATTTATATTTATTCACCCAAGATTAATTAACTCAAGTCCTTGAGCGAAACCAAATCTAACTAAATAGATGGGATGAGTACTTACTTTGAAATTTAGGGAATGATGTATTTCGGAGTGCACTTGAAAGCTCATATGCTCACACTGTAACTGACCCTGACAAGAGTGATTCACTCGATATCCATTCCTTGCACCAAGTACGGGCCACTTATATTATATTGGATTATAACAAAATGTAAAAAAAGAGATTATAGATTCTATTTCATTTACGCATAATTATAAATATTTCTTTCTACACATTTTTCATATACCCTATTCTTCAGCATAACCAATAATTGTCAAATTCTCCTATGGATGAAGTTCAATCATCGGGAAAAAGAACATCTCATATAATTACTCTATTGGATATGCACATGAAGTAACCTCCATTGATAATGTCTTTCCATGTGGTGAAGACTACTCATGAATCATGATCACAATGCACAACTTTTCACAGCATGATTGGAACATTAGCGAATTGATTAGACTATTTAAAAGCGAAAATCACTTTTCTTTTCTTTTCTTTTTCCTTTAATTCATGTGCATGAGACGGAATCTCTTTCATCATGGAAGCACAGAACTTTGCACATGACTCACGTATGATTTTAATTTTTGTTTTGGGGGTCCAAAACAATTCCCTAATGCTTTTATTTATAGCTCGAGCAAGAAAAGCAGTGGACTAATTGCACGATGCATAGTCAGGAACAATAAAAAATGACTTTTGCTTCAATAATGCAGATTAAAGAAAAAAAAGTGAAGAATTTTGCTTTACGAAAAGTGAGTTTTGTTTTCACATTTATTAAATTTGTGATCCACAAATATTCTTATAATTAGACATGGATCTTCAACATAAATATGTCAAGATCAACCAAACCTTGTTAATATAAAAAAAATACTAAATTAAAGAATCCAATTATTTATTCAAGGACAAAGCATATAAAGATTCGATATCATTTCATTCGAGATCATGTTCAGAATGGAGAAAAAAAATTATAATTCAGTTGATTTAGCTAATGTTATTTATTTGTTGTACTATCTCTGGTTCGCTTGTTTTTTTAATAAGCCAGATGCTAAAGTCCGGTAATATGTACAAGACGGAGACAGTATTTAATTAGTGAAGGCATAAACAACTAGGAAAGATTAATTTATCTTACAGTTCTCTGAAGCTTTAAACCAGCTTGCTGTAAAGCCTACAAAGAGCGCGCACACAATAGTTAGCTTTTACTTTCAGATTTCTCCATGCAGGGGATAGAAACTTTCAGCTCAAATTAGGCCAAATGGCCAATCGCCACACTTCCATGCTTGATTCTCCAGCCGTTTACCAAGTTGCGAAAAAGACACCTTTAGAATTCATGTGCATACAGCACATACGATTTTATAGTCTCAGTTCCTGGCCTCCAATAATAAATAAACATGTTTGGTTTATGATGCATCTTCTTATGTAGAGGGGTTGTTCCTGGAGATACATCATTCTCATACCCAAAAAGAAAAAAGAAAAAAAAAAAGAAAAACAGAGTATCACTAACCACAATAATCATTTCTGTTCTGCTTCTTTGGATGCCATTGACGTGCCAAAATTTTTCCAGCTAGGTAAACATAAAGCCTACAGCGAAGTTACAATAGTCAAAACGAAGAAGACAAGAAATAACACCACATGGCAGAGTCAACAGCAAGGACGATGCTAGAACAGGCATTGGCATCGTGGCTGAAGAAAATATGTACATAAACTTAACCAATGTTTCGGAAAAGTTCAAATTTCCTCTAAGTAGAGCATAAAGTCCATTTGGAAAGGAGAAATTATGAAATCATCGGGATGGGAAGCTTCGTGTGTGAATGATGGCTGTAGTAGGACAACGAAAACTGATTATGGAAATTCTACCTGAATTTTGAGAAGCAAGGTTTGAGATCCATCCATCACTACAGCAACAGCCCCGAAGGAAAATTGACATATATATTACGTCAATTTATGGTAAGTAAAAATAAATTGACATATATATATATATATATATATATATATCTGTGTGTGTGTGTGTGTGTGTGTGTTACTTGTTTTTAGTGGCCAATTTCGGTTTTGATTTTGCATGAGTTCAACGTCGTTTTATAGTCGTTATGGTTGTCGTCATTATACCATTATTATTCACATTTTAACTTTTAACTTTTTTGCTCGTGGAAAGCTTCTTTCAAATCAAAGTTGGAGAAGAGTAATCATGTCACCAATCATTTCACTATTTATAGTCGTCCTTGTCATTATGTTATTATTCTTTTATTATTATGCACTTTAGCAATCAATTTACATCATGTTTCACAGATTCAATCACGAGGCTCATCATGATTGGACTACGGTCCCAAAGATGCAGTACCTTTTTTTTTAAAAAAATTTTACTTCAGTACGCTACTTTTATCATCCTCTTTTTGGACCATTCAGAACGAAAAAGTAATCAGTAAACTTTTGAAATCTGGCCATCCTTTAGATAGTGCCCTTTCCTTGACCCGAGTTACACGACCATCTCTCTCGGTAAGTCTCTTTAACGCATAATAGGTGGCACAATACCGATAAATTCCGTTGGATGAGTTTACATTAACCTAAGTTTCATACAATTTTCCACGGGCATTTCTCCTTCAGCTAAATTAACTTTAAACTAATTTTTTTGACTAAACTCCTTCCTTTCTAGAGCTATGAGAAGCATTTCTTTCAGTTCAACGTCCCCTGATTTAGCTTTCACGTTTTATCTCTAGCAAGAAAACTCCTTTCTTAAGATTTTTCCTTGTGGATTGGATATCTTGGATTGGAAACTCTTGAGAGTTTGAGCATTCAAGCGACTGTAATATTCTTTTTGCTAATTATTGTGGAACAATCTTGATCCAATGTGGTTAGGTTTTATTTCTACAATTTATTTCTTGTTTGAATCATTTGTTTGTTCACACTTTTCACATTAGTCGTAAGGATTTATTATTGATAAATTATTCTAGATATTTTGTCTATACGTAATTATCATTATGGATTTTATTAAATTTGATTTGGAGAAATTTACTATCGGAAATGATTTTAATCCTTAGTGCATAAAAAATGTGTGTGATGTCAAAGCCGTAGTGTTTGGATTTAGCATTGGGGGAGATGATACATTTCCTCAAACCATGAAAGTAGAAGAAAAAGTTGATATTTTGAAAAAAGGCTAGGTGTATAACACTGCTGAATTAAGGGGATAATGTTTTGGTTGGAGAGATAAAATTGACAAGTGTAAATGCAGTTCGAGCAAAACTTGAAGTGTTGTACATATCAAAATCTCTCTTGAAGAAACATTTCTTGATTCAACGGTTATTCACTCCAAGATGATAAAGGAATGTCAATCTAGGATCACCTAAATGAGTTAAATAAAGTCGTTAACATTCTAAGCAATGCGGATGAGAAGATATCTAACTATTGGCAGACTATGATATTGCTTTATTCTTTATCCAATTCTTAAGAGTAATTCTGTGGTTATCTAACGAGAGGAAGTGAATTTTGCACTATTTTCCAAAAGAATGATGGAAGAAATTGTAGGGCAATGAACGCAGGAGTGGCACTGATGGCTTGCGGGTCAAAGGCAAAAACTCAAAGATGGGTTCTTATAAAAGATGCGAGTCTAGATTGAAGTTTAAAGTAATGAAAAAGCCATTAAGATGTTCTGACTATCAGAAAGAGGGGCACATTGCAAGTGGATTGTCTATAGCTAAAGAAAGTAGAGAGATTGGAGAGCGACACAAATGTTGCCCGGGCCAAAGGGAAGGAGTCATACGCTTTGAGTGGGACTACTAGTTCAACTGGGAGAAGTGGATCATGAATTCTAAATTCACCTATCACATAGATTGATTTTCAGAATATTAATCTATCGGGGATGTCAATTTATTTCAGACTCTCAAACTTGGAAGGTTTTCATAGGTGTGCTGATGGTCATGTAGGGGAAGTAGGAAAGCAATCTCTACTACTTTTAGGGACTGACAATTATAGGCTCAATTCCTACAGTTCCATCCACATGTCTGAGAGAGGAACAAACATTTTCAGCGAGCAGGGTCTTCTGTATTTGGGCCATTCAGAAAAAAAGTAACGAGTAAACTTTTGAAAATCTGGCCATCCTTTTGATGGTGCCGTTTCCTTGACTTGAGCTGACTTGAACATCTCTCTTGGTAAGTCTCTTTAGCGCATAACAAGTTCCGTCGGATGATTTTACATCAACCTAACTTACTAGCAAAAAATTATCCAAAAAATCATAAATCCATTATATTTTTGTCATTTCAATTATAAACCTTTTAATTTTGTTAATTGAGTTATAAATATTTTTCATGTTTTATTAACTGAGTCTTAAATATTTTCACATTTTGTTAATTGAGTTTATCTGGTCAATTTTAGCTGGAAATTACTAATATGAACGCCGACAATCTTACATAGGGCCCGTTTGGTTCGGCTTTTGCGGAATATCTTTGGCCAAATGCAAATATCTTTAGGATAAAGGGGTTTTCGGGAATGCTCGGCCGTTTGGCAAATTACGCATTGAAAAGTTGCTTGTGCGAAAATACCGTTCGGCAAAATTTATTCAAATGGGCTTTTGCTTTTAATTTTCTTCTTTAAAAAATCTGAAAATCAAATCCGGCGGCCGACGATGCCAAACGGCCAGATTTGGCTGTCCGGCCGCTTAAGGCCGCGACCTTAGGCGCCTAGAGGCGCAGAGGCCAGATCTGGCCGTCCGCGCGGCCAGATCTGCCTTCGAGACCGCCAAATCGGCAGCCCGAGGTCGCGCGGACCCGGGCGGCGCATGGTGAGACATCGGGCGCTTGAGGTCGTAGAGGCCGAGATCTGGCCGCCGAACCGCCAGATCTGGCGGCCCGAGGTTGCGCGAACCTCGGGCGACCTCGGCGATGCGGACCTCGGGCGGCGTCGCTTGGTTCGCTCGGAACCGGGCGGCGCCGCTGAGGTCCGCGCCACTGGGTCGCGCGTCGCGGCACCCCGCACGGTGGTCCCTGGCACGCGTGACCCTCAGGCGGCAGCGGCGGTGGCTGCCAGAGAAGCTTGGTGGCCGGAAAGAAGAAGAAGAAGAAGAAGACGACGAGAAAGAAAAATGATGAACAGTAGGCATGGCATTTCCCAAATGCCGAATGCCCAATGCTGCCCCTCCCCAAGATTGCGCATTGAGCATTCCAAATGCTTATACTTGGGCAAAGGAGCTTCCAAAAATTTTGCCAAACACTAAAATTTTCCCCCAAGGAGCTTTGGGGGTCCAAGGGACTTTGGGAATGCCCAACCAAACACCCCGTACGACCGGTGCTAATTTTAACAATTTATATAATATATGAATTTTTTTTCCATTTTTTTTCTTTCCAAGATTGGCGAGGGTCAAAAAAAGGAAAAGAAACAAAGAAAAAGAAAATAGAAGAGAATTTTTTTAAAAATAATAGTGTCCAGTTGTCCAGGTGCATTTTGCTAGGACACTCAACCTAACAATGCAGTCTCAATCCAAACATGTTTTAATCCCTATTTTGAAGTCCTTATAAATCACAACTTGTGACAACCCTAAGGACCTTAGTATATCCTTAAATTACTCTCATCCTCTTTAGGGGTTTGCGCTTAGCGAAGGATGGGGAACCTTCATTCTTAGGTGCGAAGCAAAATATGAAAGTGCTAGTATGAACATCTAGAGGGGGTGAATAGGTGTAAAAACATATTCTACAAAATGTAGTGAATACCTTTACTTTTAACCTCAGTTTGAATAAAAACAGACTTTTGAAACTGAGTCTGAAGAACAATAGACTTTGAGCGAGTTCATATTTTAGCAGTTAAATAGAACTACGAAAAAAATAAAGGAATTCAAGGAAGATAATAAGAACATAGAATTTATAGTGGTTCGCTTAAATCAAGCCTACGTCCACTCTCCCACGCTAATAGCGTTCTAGCTGGATTCCACTATGCAATCAACAAAAGATTACAACTTTGAGTGCAAATACTTAGTAGTAGATCACACTATCTCACTAAGTCACTCTTTTGGTATTTCTCTCACGATCACAAACGTTTAAGTTCACAAGAGACAAATGTATGATCGAAGTTGGCTCAAACTTTGGAATTATAAATTCTATACTCAGTCTCTTACTTGCTCATCGGTCATTGATCTCCTTAAATACTCCTCTACTTCCAAACTAGTCGTTAGACAATATCTTAGAGGATTGTCTTCCAATCTACCTGTTTGACAGATCTGTATCTAGAAGATTTGGTAGTCATTGAGTGATAGAAGTAGAATCCCAAATTGATTCCGATCGCCCATACAAACAGAATCTTGGTTTCCATAAGTAGAGCTTCTCTGTATAGAAAGTTATTGTCTTTAAAATCCAATTATCAATCAATTAAATTGAATCAATCAAATCAATCTTGATGTAGAATCCAAACCAGATCACTAGCCGTTATACATTTAGGGCTTGTGTTACGTTCTGTCAAGTTGTTTCATTTTGAATCTGCTACATTCTGATCTCGTTCTGGACGTAAAGTCTAAGGGTGTTTAGACTGAAGTAGAGTCTGAGTGTCTTTAGTTTCAAGTAGAGTCTGAGTGCAATAGACTTTACAATTTGGACGTTAATATGAATAAATTCAACTCCAACATAAAGTCCGTCTTATGGTTTTTCATTCACGTTCAGTCTGGAATTTGTCAAAGTGGGCAAACTTCTAATGTATAACAGATTTTGACACTAAAGTCTGGCAATATTCAAACTTTGATACAAAAGTCTGGAAATCTTCAGAATAGACTTTGGACATGTGTTACGTTCAGTCTTCTGACAGTTTTCAAACTTTGACAATATTCTTTACATGTTCTATCATCTGCATAGTCTATTACTTAACCATTAAACACGTTAGTAGCTTTTGATTTATTTTGTCATCTTCAAAACATTATAAGGGATTTCCCTAACAATCTCCCCCTTTTTGATGATGACAAAACAATCTCTGAATATGCAGATGTGTAATCACATTTTAAAGATAATAAATCAATGCAATCTTAAAGAATAATGTAATTCAAGATAGCAAATAGATTGAGCATATAATTATATATGTAAAGATAATTGTAGCTTAATAAATATCAACACATATGCATATTTACATTATCTCCCCATTTTTGTCATAATCAAAAAGCGATAATAGTGGAAATAGTATCACGTAGAGAATATAAAATGATAACAAATATATATTGCATGAAATACAATTTCAAAAAAAGCTTTTACAAAGTAAATCAAATATCAAAGATATGTGATAAAGTTCACTTTGATCATATATATCAGCAAATATTCAATAAAAATCACGGATGCATTATAAAATTTATTTACCTTTTTGTCATAATAAAATGATAATATCAATAAGAGATTTGTTAATGACAAAAGGTAATAAAAGATGCACTAACCTAACCGGATTTTTTAGAACTTGGTAAGTTCTAATCACATTTACATTTTCCTTCATTCTATAATAAGATCATGATCATGATTGATTCAAAAATATTTTTCCATAATTGATCAAGGCTCTCCCTCAAATTGTTGCCTTTTTGAGATGATCACGATTCTTTCATTTCTCTTGGATTCACTTTCTCCCCCTATCATCATGACAATATTTGCAAATAGCACTAATTGTGGCTTGTGCACGTTGAGCAGAATATCTTTCCATTATTTCCTTTGTAACAACAATATCCACAATGATCATTTGCATTTTAAAATTCGATGCATAAATTTATTTTCTTCAATCAAGCTCTTCTCGAATTCAATATGCATAAACTTTCGTACGACACATTAGGGATTTCCTTAACAATTTGCAAAAACTTTGCACAAGGAAGGGAATTTTTTAGCCTCCAAAAGATAGTATAAAATCTTCACAATTTTCGAATCAAGCTTTCCAAAATCCACATGGAAGATTCTTTTGCCTCCTGCAAATTCTTGTATAATAGATAACAATCTTTGCAAAAATATCACGTAATATCCTCCTTCAATTTGTGGATCAAACTTGCTAGATATAAGATATCTTCTAAATATAGCAAGAATATCCATAAATATACAATAATATCTTTCAAGATCAAAGGAATTTCCTTAAGCATAAATCTCAAAATTATATTATTGATATATTTCGCAAAAAGAAAGTAGATATTTTTATCACGTGCCAAATCAAGTAAAAACTTGCAATGCTTTATATTTATGACGAAATATATTTGTAATATAAATAATATATAATTCATATGCAATCATGTAGAGATTTGCAAGGCAGGAAAAGAATATTCTCTTACCCAAGGTATATGTTTGCAATATACCATTGATAAAAAAAAAAATTACCAATCTTCGCATGAGATACCTTTTTGATTGCACCTATGTAAACTCGCAATCATTCTTCCCTTATAGAATTTCCTGCAATGCACTCATTTCCTTTTTGGTATCCATCAATTTGGATCCTTCCTTGACGTTAGAGAAAAATATGAAATTTCCATAGATAATCAAATATTCTTTTGAAACTCATCATAACAAAGTATTTGAGGAAAGAATATTATGTACAATAATATCTTGAAAAAGAAATTCCCACTTAGTCAAAGCACAATAAAATTAGGGAGAATAAAATCCTTGAATATTTAAGAAAGAATATTTTGCATAAATTAATATCACGTAAAACAGAGATATACTATGCAAAATATAATAAAATTTGAGAGCATAAAATCAAACCAAATAAATTCAATTTTCTCTAAAAAGAATATCAAAAATGATCACACGTATTAAATCGAATCTTGAATCACAAGAACAAATCACACGATTCTTTCTTCAATAAAACAAATCAATGGATACGGTCATAATAAAGTCTAAATCAATCAAGGCACAAAGAGAATATAAGTATAATGAAAAATTTTAAATTATGTACTCAAACCAAATAAAAATATACACTCCTTACCTAACTCTCTTTCTTCTTTTCTTTTATTTCCTGCAAAAACAACTCATCATTTCTTTGGTACCCATATTTTCTTGGGTCCATGAGAATTAGTAGAGTATACTATATTTACTAAATCTTTCTTAACAGGTCTCTAGACTTTAGGACATTCTTCTCAAACTGTTCTAAGTCTCCACAATTTGAACACTTAAGGGCATTTCGACCAACAGGTTTTGTAAAAATCCTTTCAAAATGCTTCTTGTACGAAAGTCTAGGAGGTCTTTGTCTAAGCCTCTCCTTGACTTTAGGAAAATCTATTAGAGAATCATTTTCCTTTTTGAAACCAAGTCCCGACTTATTATAGTAAGGTATTTGGATGGAAATGATATACTCTAATGTTTTTGAACCATTTTAAAATTTTGTCAAAATATTTGAAAATTTCTTATTTAAAGAATCATTTTCTTTGACAAGTAAATCTCGACTTTCTTTTGTTTGTAGAAAATCTTTTTGCAAAATTTCAAACTTTTCTTTTGAGAAAGATCCTTTGCCTAAGCCAAGAATTCTCCATTTTTAGTTCGGAGATCCTTTTAAGAGAAGATTTGAGATTTAAACAAAGCTCATTTATATACTTAAGAACTTTGATAGGAATTTTTGAATGGCTTACCTCGATTTCCTCATCGGATTCTAAGTCTCGTATGCGAGTCGACTCGATTCCGAGTCTGATTCTAATTCCGAATTTGAGTTTGAGTCTGAATATGCCATCAATCATATATTTTCTTGCTCATCATCTTCTTTCATGGTTCTTTTTTGCCCATTCTGCTTGTATTGTCTTCTTTCATTGAACTTCTTTCCTTTTCTACTCAGCTTTTTGAATTTCTTGATCATAAAAGCAAGTTATTCGTCGTCCATGTCATTTTCTAAGTTTGTATCATCAAAATCAACGTAGATATTAAAGCGATGGACTTCTTACATTCGAGATCTTCATCAACGATTTGTTCCACTTCGTAGGATTAAAGAGTGCCAATCAATTCATCAACGAAAAGTGGCATAATCCTTTGACTATCCCAAACTTCTTTTGTTGTTTCACATGAAGAAATTATGTTATATTCAGCAGGAGACAAGGTGCAATATAAAGAATAAATGGCTTTTGCATCAAGAGCTTCTCTTTTGGACAACTCCGTCCGAGACATCGGTGCAGGGGTTTGGTTTCTTTGTCTTTGCCATTCTTATTTGATGTAGACGTAGCAATGTGATTGATTTCTTTTTCCACAACATCCCATTGCAAGGGATCTTTGGATCTTAGGAATGCTTTCATTTTGTTCTTCCACACGCTATATTCCTTTCCATCAAAATATGGTGGTTTGGTATTACTTTGCCCTTCTATAAATCCCGGTGCCAAGATACTAGCCATAGAAGATATTTAACTCAAAAGTAAAAATACTTTTATAAACCGAGCACTTGGCTCTTATACCAATTGAAAATGCTAGTATGAACACCTAGAGGTGGGTGAATAGGTGTAAAAACATATTCTGCAAAATGTAGTGAAAACCTTTATTTTTAACTTGAGTCTTAATAACAACAAACTTTTGAAACTAAGTCTGAAGAATAATAGACTTTGAGCGAGTTTAGGTTTTAGCAGTTAAATAGAACTACGAACAAAATAAAGGAATTCAGGGAAGAGAATAAGAACACATAATTTATAGTGGTTCGGCTTAAATCAAGCATACGTCCACTCTCCCATGCTAATAGCCTTCTAGCTGGATTCCACTATGCAATTAACAAGAAATTACAACTTTAAGTGCAAACACTTAGTAGTAGATCACACTATCTCACTAAGTCACTCTTTTGGTATTTCTCTCACGATCACAAATGTTTAAGCTCACAAGAGACAAGTGTATGATCAAAATTAGCTCAGATTTTGGAATTATAAATTTTACGCTCCGTCTCTTACTTGCTCATCGGTCCTTGATCTCTTTAAATACTCCTCCACTTCCAAACTAGTAGTTGGACAGTATCTTTGAGGATCATATTCCAATCTACCCATTGGACAGATCTGTATCTAGAAGATTTGGTAGCCGTTGAGTGATGGAAGTAGAATCCCAAATTGATTCTGATCGCCCATACAAACATAATCTTGATTTCCATAAGTAGAGTTTCTTTGTATAGAAATTTCTTATTTTCAAGATCCAATTGTCAATCAATTAGATTGAGTCAATCAAATCAACCTTGATGTAAAATCCAAACCAGATCACTAGCCATTATACATTTGGGCTTGTGTTACGTTCTGTCAAGTTGTTTCATTTTGAATCTGCTTCGTTTTAAATCTGCTACGTTCTGATCTCGTTCTGAACGTAAAGTTTGAGGGTGTTCAGAATGAAGTAGAGTCTGAGTGTCTTCAGTCTGAAGTAGAGTCCGAGTGCAATAGACTTTGTAATTTAAACGTCAGTTTGAATAAGTTTAGCTCCAGCATAAAGTTCGTCTTTTGATTCTTCATTCACGTTCAGTCTGAATTTGTCAAAGTGGGCAGACTTCTGATGTAGAACAGACTTTGACACTAAAGTCTAGCAGTCTTTGGACTTTGACACAGAAGTCTGGAAATCTTCATAATAGACTTTGGACATGTGTTATGTTCAATCTTCTGGCAGTCTTCAGACTTTGATAATATGATTTACATGTTCTATCATCTGCATAGTCTATTACTTGACCATCAAACACATTAATAGCCTTTGATTTATTTTGTCATCTTCAAAACATCATAAGGGATTTCCCTAACAAAATAAACTTGGGAAATTGGGCTAGGGGAGAGAGAGGCACACCTTCATTAATAAGGGCACGCATGACAACATTTTTGGAACATAAAAAATTGATTTCTTAATTTCTATCTTCTAGACGAGTTTCTGAGTAAAGAGACACGTTTGATAATAATTCAAAATTTCAATTTCTGAAATAGAAATTTGTTTGGTAACATAATAAAAATTCTATTTCTAGAGGGGCAACAACCAGTGTCTGACGAGCTGGTGGCTGGCGTGCCACGAGTGGCGGGTGGTGATGAGAGTAAACGATGAGAAGAGTTTTCATTTTTCACTTTTGTTTTAGAAATAGAAAAAGCTAAAGTTTTTTTTATTTCTGCTCCAAATCTAATTCTGAAATAGAAATCTGTTTTAGAAATAGAAAAATGAAATTGCAACAAAACAGATTTTTGTTCTAAATTTGTTCCAAGGAATAGAAAGATAGAGAAATAGAGAAATATAAATTTTGTCATGTGCGCCTAAAAGGCTGCACTATACTTCCCCAAGAACAATCCCGAGAAGCCCCTAGGGAGCGATCCCCCCAATGAGGGCTTCCCTATGTAGACAAAGGTGAGGCAGCTAGGGGCCTTTTTACGTTTACGTTTAGGTTTAGAAAGTTTTTACAAGAGAGTTGAGAACATTAGGGAAAAAAAAACACTCATTTATTATGATTGTTCCTTGTGAATTGGATTTCCAGGATCTGGAAACACTTGATAGTTGAGCCTTCAAGTGAATGTCATCTTCTATTGTGGAACCATCTTGATCCACTATGGTTAAGTTTTATTTCACGCTTGAATCGTGCGTTTGTTCACACTTTCACGTTAGTTGTAAGGGTTTTATTGATCAATTATTCCAAAATTTTTATTTATATGCAATAATCGCTATAGATTTTTATTAAATTTGAGTTGGAGAAATTTACTGGCAGGAATGATTTTAATCTATGGTGCATTAAGATGTGTGTGATGGTAGAGCCATAGCATTTGGATTTAGCATTGGAGGGAGATGATAAATTTCTTCAAATTATGAAAGCAAAATAAAAAGTTAATATTTTGAAAATGGCTAGTTGTATAATGTTGCTGAATCTGGGGGATAATGTTTTGGTTGTAGAGATAAATGAGATGAGTGAAGATGCAATTCGGGTGAAACTTAAAGTAAGATAATGTTTAGCTTGGAGACATATTGAAATATCTCTTGAAGAAACTTCTATTGATTCGACGGTTCTTCATGCCAAGATTATTGAGGAATGGCAATCCTAGATCACCTAAATGAGTTTCAAGTATCTGATTATTGGTAGACTATGATACTGCTTGTGGCAGACTGTGATATTGCTTTATTCTTTGTAGAGCAATGAACACGGAAATGGCACTGAGGTCTTGTTGGTCAAAGGCAAAAACTCAAAGATGGGTTAAAAGAACCAAGTCTAGATTGAAGTTTAGAGTAAGGAAAAAAGCCCTTAAGATGTTTACAATTATCAAAAAGAGTGCACATTGCAGGTGGATTGTCCATAGCCAAAGAAAGTAGAGAGATTGGAGAGCGGTGCGAATGTCGCAAGGGCCAAACGGAGGAGTTGTATGTTTTGAGTGGGACTACTAGCTTAATTGGAGAGGAGTGTATTATGAATTCTAGATTCACACATCACATGACATCACATAAGGATTGGTTTTTAGATTATTAGTCTATTGAGGATGTCGATTTATTAAAAAGTCTAAGACTTTGAAGGTTATCATCCACGTCTGAGAGGGGCATGAACATTTTGAGTGAGCAGGGTCTTATGTATGGGCATGAAATTTGGAAGATAGACTTTTGCAAGCATTGCGTGTTCAACAAGTAAAGTGCAGCTCAGCACAGCAGTTCACAAGACCAGGGTACAATGTATTACATCCAATAAAACTTGCAGGGGTCCTTCTCAGGTGCAGTGAAAAGGAGATGCCCGATTATACACTAATCTTTGTTAATGAGGTCGAATGAACTTGCCACTAATTGATGATAATAATAATGACAGTTGGCCAATTTTTTGTATCTAACACGAAGAAATCGAATTTGTGGACTTCGTTTTATTAAATTAATAAAATCTAACATTCATTAAGAAACAGGAATGGACGAGAATGTTATTCTAGATATGAAAAATCTTTGCAATGGAGATGGGATCTACATTTACTGACAAAAAGGACGATCCCACATGAAGAAAGCAATCTATTTGCCAAGATTTCTTTAGCTTAAATAGTGGAGGAGATTTCACTTGGATGGAAGAACACGGAATGTGGACCCCATGGTGAATCACCTCGTTGATGAGAACAAAATCTTGCGTTGGCCCATGCATTATTAAAGTTGTCTGGACATACATTTTCCAACCAAAAAGATGATCTCGATGGGGAGCCCGAGAATAGGGCAAATCAGAATTAAGAATTTTTTTATTGGACTAATGATTTGATCATTTGTTTTGAATATTCTTCACTAATGATGTGAATTCACAAGTATGTATTTACTTTCCTGAGGCAAAGACGAAGTCAGAAATTCTTAGTTTCCTTGCTTTCTTTCGGAGTGATAAAAGAAGTTTCATCTGCTGCTCATAGCTTGATGGTGCTTATCGCTTTCAACTTTCTGATGTGAAAACTGCCTAAGAACAAAAATTCTAGGTCCCATGGATCTGATATAAAGCTTTTTGGATGGTGATAAGACGAAAGTAGGAATATAATACCCCTTACCAAAAAAAAAAAAAAAAAAAGTAGAAATAGAATACAAGAGCGGTCAAGTCACCAATGACTTGTGCATCTGTGAAAATGATTTGCTTTTCAAATTGTTCACGTTCCATGCCGACCCCAAATGATGGATTTCCGTACGACAATGGAATATGGATTGATCTTAAGGCGACTAGAGAAAGATTGACTTCTACTACCACGCTGCTAATCAAGTGTTTACAATTTCTCACTTATTTTTAGAAAAAAATCACAAAAAATCTCAAATTATATTCAATGAGACATATTTACTCTCAACTTTTTTATATCCAAACCCCAAACTATCCGCACTTTGATACATTATTTTAAATTTTTTCTTGTGATATAAAAATCCAAAATTTGTACCTGTATGATACATTTATCCTCCATTAAAATTCCATCAAATAATTTTTCATTCAAAATAATGTTGTTTTTATTTCACTCGAGCCGTGTTAACACTGTGTCAACAATGTTTGCTAATTGGCGTCAATGTATGCAAATTTTTAACGGTCCTCTCATATTGGTACAAGTTTGGTTTTTTTTTTTTTGTATCACAAAAAATAAAAATGATGGTAAATGTATCGTTGTTGACACAGTTTGGAGTTTAGTGCTTTTGCCCTTTTTTATATTTTTTTTTTATGTCCACAAAATACGGATTTTTTCCCTAACAATAAATTTTAATAGGTAAGAGGACGATTCCAAAACACCTAATATCACTTTTCTTGTTCAACCCAATGATTGATTCCTGCATTAGAAACATCAGAATGTGGATGAGAAGACAATTTCCAGGTCACAGATAAGGAATCTCCTCGAGTTCTTGAGCCCATCATCTATATTTAACCTATATTCCGTCATGTCCTTCGAGAAGTGAAGTATAAACCATTATGTAGATAATCCAAACCTGCAATTCTTACAAAATCTTCTTTAATAATGCCAATCCAAAGGAGCAAAAGTGGTCATAATGGATATGTCATTTATATACCTTGTGCTACATCTATAGCAATTTGCATTCTCTTACTCCACGTCAAGACATTTGGCATGGCCCCTATTATAGACCAGCAAATCTTCACATCATACACAAGAAAGAAAAAGATATTTGTGAAATTATTTTAGAGGAAATTAAAACATGCAAGAATATGATGTACCTAATAAGTGTTCTTGTAGGTTTCCCTTAGACATAAGTTCATATATTAACTCAATCTTTTTGGAGTCATCACAATACCTAATTAGAGAAACCAAGTTTTCATGGTAAACAATTGTTAAGAGTTGTGCCTGCAATGTCATGAATGTGGCTTTACTACGTGTAAGGGCAAATGTATAAATAAGCAAATGGTTGCAGCATTATATCTCACCCCTGCTAGAGAATGCTTGCACCCTTGCCACAATGATTCATAAAGCACCTTCACGGCAAGTAGCATAGAGTGCAGTTCAGCACGATAGTTCACATGACCAAGGTACAATGAGCTAATTCTTTCAAATATGTTGGGGCTTTCTCAGGTATATTTGAAGGGAGGTGCTAGGCATATACTAATCTTCATTGACGAGATCGATTGAACTTGCCACTTATTGATGATAATGAAAAAGTTGATCTTTTTTTTTTTTTTTTTGTGTCAACACAAATAACTATGAATTTCTCGACTCTGTTTTCAAATTAACAAAATCTAACATCTGACAATTAATAAGAATTGATGACAATGTTATCCTAGATATAAAAAAATCTTTGCAATGGAGATGGAATCTACATTAACGCACAAAACGCACAATCCCACACAAAGAAAGCAATCTATTTGCTAAGATTTTATTTTTAGCTTAAATAATGGAGGAGACTTGACTTGCACTTGAATCGATGGAATCAATGGAATTGATGGAGGAACACAATGTAGACCTCAAGGTCAATAATACTTATTATTCACCTTATTGATGAGAAGAGAATCTTATATTGTCCTATCACATTATTAAAGTTGTTTGGGATATATTTTCCAACCAAAAAGACGATTTTGTGTGGAACACATGTTTTGAATAATCATCGCACTAACTACAGCATGATGTGAATTCATAAGAGCAGAGTTTTCCTGAGCTAAAAAGTTAGAAATTCTTCATTTAATTACTTTACTTGGAATAACGGAAGAAGTTTCGTCCGCTGCTCTTACCTCAGTGTTTATCCCTTTCGACTTTCTAAGATGAAAGCTACCCAGGAACAGAAACCGAGGTCGTCGTCCTCGCATGGTGAGATTAAAGTAGGAATGTAACATGAAGGCGTTGAACTCATCAACAACTTGTCCATTTGTGATTATGATTTCGATGTCACCTTTTCACGTTTCACACCAACCTTGCACCATGAATTTTACTTACAGAAATGGAATATGGATTGATCATGAGGTGACATCTACTTCTATCCCGCTAATCAACTATCCATAATTTCTCATGCTTCTGTTTATACTAAGATAGTTTTCCAATATTATTTTTTTCTTGTCTAGGAAATACCATGAGGTAACATCTACTTCTATGCCGCTAATCAACTATCCATAATTTCTGATGCTTTTGTTTACACTAAGAGAGTTTTCCAATATTATTTTTTTCTTGTCTAGGAAATATGGATTTTTTTTTCCGTAACAATAAATTTCAATAAGTGTTGGTAAGTATTGTAAAAATGTTGCTTATAAAAATTATCGGTAACTTTTTTTATAAATAACTTGTTGGAAATTTACCAACACTTTGATGAAATAACGATTATTTTATGTAGTTTGCAAATTAAGAATTTCTATACTAACTAACCAATTTTTATTTACATCACTCACGATGTTTCAAGTTTATTAACTTTTATGCAAAATTATCAACCTAAGTCACCAAATAATTTTGAGGTACCAACTTCGTACGAGTTATTTTTTGATGTTTAATAGCTTTCACTTAGCAGCCCCTTACATTTATTAACTATTACCAACTCAAATTACCGCGACTCACTAAATTTTGTTCCATTAAATTACAACTTAATATTGGTTATCTAAGTGAGTTACCTACCATAGATTATATGCGCATAAGAGAGAATTTACATTCTATTTCATTTACACACAATTACACATATTTCTTTCTATGCATTTTTTCATATTTCCTCTTTACGAGCACAACCAATAATGGTCAAATTCTTCTATGTATGAAGTTAAACCAGCGGAAAAAAATCCCAAATAATAAGCCTGATTAGATATGCACGCGCAATGCCCCATTGATAATGCCATTCCTTGTGGGGGCAAAGTACTCCTGATCACAGCGCATTCATAGCAAGATCCAGAGCATTGTCAAATTAATTAGACCATTTTAAAGCGAAAATCACTTTTAGTTTTCTTCAATCCAAGTATAAGGGATGCAATCTTTTCCATTATGGAATCCAAGAACTTGCCACAAGATCTCCTTGGGGGGCCAAAAGAAAAGTGCTTTGGCTTGAGCAAGAAAAGGCAGTGGACGGATTCCCCGAGAACAATAAAAAAATTATTTCTGCTTCAATAATGCACATCGCGCTCCCATTAAAGACATTAATGAGCAAAAAGTTTGCTTTAGTAAAAGTGAGTATTGCTTTCACATTTTCTGATGGAAAAATGGCAAAATCATTTCATGCGTCAAGAAAAAAAAAATTGTCGTGGAAAATTTTTATTTGAAAAAATAAAAAAGAGAATATGAGAGTGGAGTCATCCAAAGTTAAAAAATTGTTTAAATAAAAGCATGAAGCGTAGTTGCTTTCTCAAAAGAAAACTTTGAATGAATGTTATCTCGGGTTTGAAATGACTAATTCAATCTCAAATAAAGGCACTAGCTAGCCAAATCCTCGCCAAGCAACAAGGATGTGCATCTTACATGCCATTTTCCAAGCCATTGTTGGGGCATTGGAGCATTTTTTTTTCTTTCTTTATTTTTTTTCCTTGTTACAACTTTCCTAGATGTAAACCGTTAGGGAAAGATAATGGATTACTAAGCTTACACTTAATGCGGACTCTCCTAAGCTTTTATCAATTGTAATTTTTGGGGGTTTTAATCTAATCATCTAACCATGCAAATCAATTCAATTTGGAGTAGTCACTAATCCATTATGGGTCAATTAGAAAATCAAGCAATTTATGAACCAGATATTCATGTGAACAAGGACTTGGTTATGCTACGTAAATATAATGCCATTTCGACATCTTTTCTTTATATTCAAAAATATTTTGCAAGTAATTTGAGTTAATTTTAAGCCTAACCACTAACAACAACATATGAGATAATCATGTGGGCCCACAAACAAGAATTTAACACTCAACAATTTGAGAAATTATTAAATTACTTGAGGAGATAGAAAAACCTTGATGTGCTAAGCAAAGCTTCCAATGAATATTTTGCAAAATATTAATTGAAGACCAAGGAACCATTTGATGTATGCATGACTTAGACATGATTTCTAGATATGAACAAGAGATGCCAATTTACTCTTTTTGCATTTTTCTTGTTGAACATGAACATAATTAAACTTAAATGCTATGACTATGTGAATTCTAATTTAGCATGTATTGATGAACTAACATGAAATCCCGGTTGACATGTATGTTTTACTGGAAAATTTGCACAAATTATCCAGAAAGACTAATATTGGAATTTTGCATAGAGTTTTATGACTTGATTGATAAAATTGAAAAATTTATGACTAAATTGTTGTTTTTACAATAGGTTCAAAATTAATTTGATAAAATTTTCCCTCCTCTGCTGATGGCAATGGGACTTGCGCAACGTACGACGTACAACAACCAAGAACAAAAATGTACGCATGGAGATTGTCAAGATGTTTCGCTTGTAAATAATGGAGGGGACTTGACTTGCACTTGGATAAATGAAACAAAAGGCAGAACAACGACCAACTCAGTGGATACAAACCGGCCAGCCCTTTTTTAAAGCCGCTTTTCTCTCTCTTATTAGGTTGCCATATGATAAAATAAAGTATGTCGGAGAATACTTTCTCTATGGAAAAAATAGATTTTTTGATGTGGAATATGAGGGTGTGGGTCATCAAGAGTCATTTCATGTTGGCAATGTGATGACGATCCGATTTTTGCTTTTCCACCAACTCCTACACAATTGACAAACAAAATTTGCAAAACTATCACGATTGAGCTTCATGGCTTAAGCTATTCCCATATTACACGGCATTTCTCATTCCACGGTCGCCTTTCTTAGGGGCATTTCTAAAATCGGTCTTGGAAAAGGGACTTATATTTTGTTCATGGTAAACATGTAATTATAAATCACGGTTGTAAATACATGTAACTGGTAACTAGCTAATTAAATTACTAGCTGTAATTTAGGAACAACGTGAACTATTTAGGATCATCAATAAAGTTGACGAAATTGAAAGATAGCGCTCTTGTGACACTTACAATGAAACATTCGGGAATAACCTCTAGGCATTCCAAACTTATATACAGATACAAATTTGAAATATAGGAAGACTTGATTTTAGTATTGGAAGTTGCCAAAGTTTGACAACCGACGTTGGCGCATGCTAATGGATAAAATGAACTACCTTGCCACGGGTGCCTTGTCCGATTCAACTTCCAGGGAGGTCGCTCCTATATGCTCCTTTATCCGCATAGTTGGGCTTGGATGCTAGTTCAATCGCCCCCTTCAATTTTGTCAAAACATGATTTATGTCTGGCCTTGCACCTGGTTCTATTTGAGCACAAGATTCTGCAACCTTTGTTGCTATCTCGACCAAGTCGATGTTGAGTTTTCCTTCGACCGTTCACGTATAGGCACACTATTTCCACCTCCACTTTTGTTGATTGGGGGATGTCCTGAAATTAGCTCAAGGAGCATGATCCCGAAAATGTATACATCACTTTTCTTGTTCAATCCATAAGTGGATGGTCCATACCTACTCAACATACAATAAGAACACGGATTATCGGATTTTCTATGCATATAGAGATTGAGAACCATCTCAACAATATCGAGTTTAAGTCGTTACTTGGGGGAGGGAGCCAGGAATGCCCAAAGGACTGGTTGACTTGTAAGTGTCATTTTTAGCTACCAAAGCTCTTGAAAGACTGAAGTCGGATAGTTTAGCTTGCATGTTTTCATTCAACAAGATATTTGAAGCCTCGATGTCTCTATGGATGATGGGCGGGACGCAACCGTTATGGAGATAATCCAAACCTGCAATTCTTTCAAAATTTCCTTTAAGCATGGCAAATGCGAAGCAAGGAAAAATTCACAATTATGCACATCTCATTTATATACCTTAAACTACGTCTACAGAAAATTGTAGTCTCCTATCCCAAGTCAAGACACTTGGCTTGGCCCCTATTAAACCGACATCCTCACATTGCGTTTCAAAAAAAAGGAATGCTTTATAGGATTATTATGGAGAAAACAGAAACATACAATAATATGATAAAGTACCTAATAAGTGTTGTTGTAGATTTCCGTTAGCCATGAATTCATATACTAATGCTTTATTTTTGGAGTCCTTACAATGTCCAATCAGGGAAACCAAGTTTCCGTGGTAGACATTCCTTTAGAATTGTGCCTGCGATATCATGAATGTGCATTTCATATTTGACATTGCCGTAGCATGGGATCAAATTGTCAAAGAAGCATATGATGGAATCATTCTATCTAACCTCAGCTCAAAATTGCTTGCTTCCGTACCATGATGATTTAGAGAGCACCTTCACGGCATATTGTTGATACTTAAATTTTGACGAACCCATTTAATTATTCATTAATGGCATAGAAACTAATGATTAATTTTTAATTCTTAGAAAAAAATTTCACTAAATTGTATAGCATATAAACATTAGAAGCATTGGCATTAATAGTAATAGAATTTCTAAAAAAATCAAAAAATGTTAACTAAAAAATTATTATTAATTTAAAAAAAGATGGCCGGGGCTGGGCCTGCCCGGCCCCTTCTTCCTTTTTCCCTTCCTTTTCTATTCTCTCCACCTGGGCCGGCTCACTTTCCTTTTCTTTCCTGGCCCGGCCCCCATCTCCCTTTCTTTCCCCGTTTCCCTTCCCGCCTCTGCAGAGAACAGAGGACGGAGGAGGACGAGGAGGACCGAGGAAAGAGATGGGGAAGACAGGGCGAGCGTCGCGCCGGAGTTGGTGGTCGGGGGCAGGCCGGCAGCAAGAACTGGCGTAGCAGGAATCCATGCACTCCGGCTAGAGAGCTTAAAAGGGAGAGAAGGAAAGCAAGACGTGAGCGGGGGTGTCGGAGAGAGAGATCCGAAAGGGAGTTCGAGCGAGAGCAGCCGAGAGAGCGAGAGGGCCGAAATTTAGCCCCGGCTGAGCGTCGTCCAGCCGTCCTCGACGCAAACCGGCGCAACGGAGCTTGCGGTTTCCCCCTTCTTCCCCGTCCTCCGACGTTGGTGAGTTGAGTTTTGGTTTCGATCCGTCGTTTTCCCGAGGATCCCGGCTTGGCGACACTAAGACGGCCGGCCATAGCTAGATGTTAAGACCGGCTTCCGGACGTCGTCGCCAAGCCAGGTAGGGGCCTGCGATTGAGTGCTCGGTCCTTCTTCTTCTTTTTTAGCTGCGTCCCGCTTGATTTTAAAGAGCTAAGCAAGCTCGACTTCCTTAGTCCTCAACCGCGTCGGACCCGAATGAGTCGGTTTCTCTTAAGTTGGAACGTTGCTCGCTGATTTCTCGAGTTTGGGTGTGAGTTCGAGCTCTGAAGAAGTCTATATTCGCTCTCCAACGCGCTGCCCACTACGCGTTCGAAGAAATGCCCGAACAAAGTCCGTCCAGCTTGGTCTCAGACTCTGACTTGTTTAGGAGGGGCATTCGAATTTGTTCCTTTCGGTGCACGATTGTTCTTGATTATTGAGTGCATTCTCAGTCAAAAATTTCGTTCCCATCGATTCCGAATCTCTTAAAACTTTCGGTTGCTTTGCTTGGTGCTTTGATATCGTCCTCGTGAATATTCCCGGAGATGTCATCGTAATGTTCGGAGGCGTGGGTCTGTGCGTACTTAGCTATTAAATCGCACTATCTATGCGATACCATGATGATAAAGTAACCTGTATCATACTGCCTGTAGGAGACATATTTTAATTTTGCAGATCCACTCAGTATATTGTACCAAAACAAAAGTAGTATGTCGCATACAGAAACCTCATATTTAGGCTAGATTAGTAAGAGAAGCCATTATAAAGGAGGAGAAACCTCGCTTTTGAGAGAGAGATAGATTTGCCAGGGAAGAATGGAGGGAGACCTTTTATCCTAGTGCCCGCCTTTGAAATTCCGTGCTAGTCTGACCTGCCAGATTAAGATTTATCTAACACCAAAAACCGTTGAAGGGACAAGTTGGCCTCTTGCACTGGTATGGGAAGCACTGACATGATCAATGTTCAAGTGAAGCAGTTATTTTCGGCTTTCTCTTCATCTATCGATTTGCTTGGATTCGTACACATTACAGCTGGAGATTTGTGACCCGAGAGTCGTCAGAGAGTTCTGCAAGTGTCCAAGTGAGTGACATGAGTTGTATGAGTGAGAAATCTTAAGTGTAAGTGCGGTCCTCATTTGCGGCTGAGTGTATCGTTTCTCTACGTACTCTCATCGAAACTGGTATGTTCAAGTTCATGAAATAATGATTTTTCTTACTGCGCCCGCCAATCTATACACTCGATAAGGGACATCACAGCTTTCTCAACTCGACATTTGATATCAAAACCATGTCAGTATGTCACCATACCCAACAAGTGGTATAGAGCCACGCTTTCCTACTCTACACTATCTAGTCGTGAAGTTCTAATATTGTGCCCTTTTTGACTGAATTGCATGCAAGCTACACCTATATCTCCATGCGCAGTTTGAAAAACGAAAATATAGATACCATATAACTAAAGTACTTTTTCTTCCCGACATCTCTGGGATTGAAGAGAATTATTTTTTAACTTGTGTAAATATGGAATAGTAGAAATAGAGTTGATGAAAGAGAAGAGAAAAGAAAAAGATGCTTTTATTGAGGCAAATGAACACTAAAAGTGACAAAAGTTGCATACGGCATTAACTTTAATACCAAAATTTTCCATAAGATCAATTAAGTGCTAAATTGGGGAAAAATGATAATTAAGTGTCAACAGGACAAAAATGATTTGCGGCTTTTATAATTAGAAATTTTATATAACTTACCATATTATTTAAAAAATCTAGTCCGCATGGCGTTTCCACGTGATGTGCTTGGTATTAAAGTGATTGATTTTTAATAATGATTGACACTAAAGTGAAGACTTTACAATTTTTTAGACGACATTGTTTGTGAGTTATATGTTGACTGGGCATGCCGGTGAGCCACATATGAATTTTTAGCTACCCAGATCGGAGTTAGCACTTAAGTGGTCATTTTTTTTTTTATGTGGTACCTAAGTAATATGAAAAAAAATTACCATTAAAGTGAGTGTCGTACAAAAACTTTTGACACTTCTAGTGTCCTTTTCTCCTTTTATTGATATGGGTCTTCATACATCTTTTGCATTTAACGCTTGATCGTAGTTAAAGCTGCTTAATTTCTCATGTGACTGCAACTTTATAGAAAGAAAAAATTTAGGGGCGACAAAACTAGAGTTAGGTTCAAATAAATGAAACTTACTTATTTTGTACTTTGATTAACTGTAAAGTTAGAAGTCGAGATAATTATCTATGGAATACAGAGGATACAAAGGACGCAAGCTCATAGGAATTACTCAGATGGAAGAACCCAGTATTCTTTCAGTCACAGATCCACAGAAAGCACTTTTGGAGCATATCAGAACAGCACACCCTCGCCACACTTCCACAACAATACCATCCAAATGCAAATTAATAACAAGAAGCGGGTCATCATGATAAAAACTTACATGTTTTTTCATTTATTTGGATGACGAAAAACGCCACCTTAGGAAAATAAACCCCGGACCGATGGATAATCCGACTTCATCGACATGGTTCTGGTAAGTAGTGAGCCAAAACCTAAACAGGTTAATTCTGCAACCTACCCGGCACGCGTTGCTTGATCGATCTCCAAGGAGGTCAACTCAAAGGACCCAGAAGCATTGGCTTCATGAGATAAGCATTCTTTGAGCTCAGATAAGCCATGGTTTATGTCAGGCCTGCCCATCGAAGTTAGGCTCACACAGGACATTGCTGTCTCCACTGCTTTCCAAACTCATGCAGTGTTGAACTGGCCTTGGAGCCTCTGATCCGCAATGCTGTGTAGAACCCCTTGCTCTATGAGAGGAGTCCCCCATTCAATAATGTTTGTGCTGCTCTTCAGGCTCCTTATGATGGCTGGTCTGCCGGTGATGAGGTCGGGCAGTATGATCCCAAAGCTGCACACGTTGCTCTTCCAACTAAGATTGCCAGATGATTGAAATCAGAAAGTCAGAAAGCGAGATTTGTTCAGCAAAACCGTGGAGAGCCGGAGGCATAACAGATACTAAAAAATTGTGAGCTAAAGCTTTTCTTTGGTATTTCTAAATTGTTGGAATCAGGCCTAATCCCAATTGCCTAACTTAGACAGGTGCCTAGCAATTGGTTGAGCTGAAGATCGAGCTTTAACCGATGCCCAAGCCATCTTATTTGTTATATATCACAGAAATTCACCTAACAATCTGAGGGTCCGCTAGAGGGAGAAGAGATTGCTCAAGCCTGCTTCAACTAAATTATCTTATTCTTAGGGTAGTGCCTTGTGGAGCCTAATAGGCAAAAATTTAGCCCCAGCTGCGATAATGATATACTGTTAAAATCACTGTACTTATTATTAGGTCTAGTTTCAAGGTTAATAGAGTCTTGAGATCACTCACTTGGGATCAAGGTAACCTGGCGTGCCAGCTGGGCGAGTTGAAACGTGAGAGTCCTGGATTGGTCGCGAAAGCTTTGGATAGCCCAAAATCTGCTATCTTCGCTTGCATGTTTTGTCTAATGAAAGCAAATCGATCATTATTGCTTCGTCCAATTTATACCTTGAGCAGCATCGATTGCAATGTTCAATCTTTGTGACCAGCTCAAGACATTCACATTATCTTCTGTAGACATGAAGAAATAAGCTCAAGAAAGTCACCACAATGAATGCTTTTCGGACTTAATCGTATTGCAAACATTGAAGGAGACAAGTTACACTTCTACTAGTACTCTATATGGTTGCTTTGCTAGTTATGAACATCTCTTATAACTGTTATATATAGTTCGTTGAGCAACCAATTTGGAAACACTATATTGCTATAGTACTGCGTACCTGATAAAAGTTGCCTGAGGTTTCCATAATAGATGAAGTCGCAAAATTAGTGCCATGCCACGAGCATGATTGCAATATCCAATTAGAGAAACCGAGTTCCTATGGTAAACAATCATCAGAAGTTGTGCCTGCACTCGGCATGGAAAAAAAGAAGAATCATAGACTCGTTAAGGTTAAATAGAACGGTTGGTGCAAAAAGAAAAAAAAAAATAATAATATTTCTAGATGGCGTTATCCATTCATAGAAAATCAATTCGATTTCATGTTCTAACCTCGGCTAGAAATTCCTTGTGACCTTGCCGTGAAGACTGGCAGAGCATTTTCACCTCAACTTTGGAGCCATCATGAAGAGTTCCAAAATAGACTTTCCCAAATCTGCCTTCTCCGATCACCACCTTAAAATTTTCAGTGATGCGCAGGACTTCGTCGCATCGAAATGGTCGTTTTTCATCATTTTGAATATAACCTCATTTGGCTCTCTTGCGTTAACTAGACAAACGAAGACTAATTGATTACCGCAAGTGATCAGTGGGTAGAGATTATACTCGAAAAAGGAAATGAAAATCACCTTCGTCTTCTCTTTGTGGTTCTCCAAATTATGATGACGAGAGAGCATACGAAGATTAGGGCTAAAATGGATGAACTAATTATAATAATCGGCACAATTTAATTTCTCTTGTTCTGTGCTTGGCCCTTTGCGCTAGGACTGGGATCTGTCTCGGTCACATATTTTTGAGACGTATATGGATTTCCTTCTACTCTGTAATATTGTAACTAGTTATCCATTAAAAAAGATTAAGATAACTGAAAAGAAATCCTGATTTTTTTTGGGGATTAATATTATATTTTCTTTACTATGGCCTTAAACTTAAATAACAATTGGGAAAATGTCACAAACAATCCCTAAACTTCTACTTAATGTGCGATCTTGTCCCTAGACTTTTAATTTGTTCAATTTGGTCCTTGAATTATCAATAAATGTCCGATCTAGTCTCTAACTATATGAAAATTGACCAATTTCGTTCTTGCATTAGTTAAAGTTAACGGAATTGGCTTACATGGCTTTTAGTCTCTTAAATATAAAATAAGAAATGACATGTGGAATATTCACATGGAAATTACCTTTAAAACAAGTCAAATTGTGGCCACCATCCAAAAAAGAGATACAGACCCCTTCATCTCTCTGCTTTTGTCATCAGTGCTCTCATCTCTAATTAACCCCCAATTTGTTTTCCTTTTTAAAGATATATATTGACTCATAATTCTAGTAATCCAACTTAGTTCCATGTCATCAATTAATACTCCACGTCATCACTTAACGGTTTGAACAAACGGAAGGACTAGATGGAACATTTGTTAATAGTTCAGGGATCAAATTGAGCAAATCGAAAGCTCAGGGATAAAATGGAACATTAAATGAAAGTTCAGGGACCATTTGTGACATTTTCCCATAACAATTAGGAAACAAGAATAATTAGAATTTCTATTGTCAGTTTGAGATTAACTTCAAGTCTTGGGTCATGTACCTCAGCTTCAACGTTCCATCTGCCTCCTTCTTCATAAGGGCTTAAGGAATCGCACCGCTTAAATTTTTTTTGCTTAAGTCTCTGCAAATGGAGAGAGCAAAATGCATATTAAAACTCTCAATTAGTTAATAATGACCTGTTCTTGTTGACTGAGTTCTTCCATAACCAAGTGGGAAGCAACATACTAAACCAAGTCTCGGTAACTGACAGCGTTTGCAGGCTTCGCAGTTGGGCAATAGTTGTCGGTATCGGACCGCTCAAACCGCTGCTTGATAAATCCCTAAATAAAAGAGATGGCATTCTGAATTAGTAGACGAGTGACAAGGTAAATTTGATCTGGCTTTGCAGATGCAAATAATGTTTGTCGAATCGTCCCTCCTGAGAGGCTATATCTGTAGACGATTGTATGCGAATGGATATTTTATTCACTGAATTTTTATTATGTCCAATGTTAGTAGAATTTTCGGTTCACACAGAGGTAGCTTCTACATATCAAAAAGTGTTCCTTTTCTTGTGTACGTGTATCTATACTCTTTTTCTTGAAAGATCAAAATCCTAATTTGCATAAATTGGGAGATATATTAGGAGATATTCAAACTTACAAGATGGCCAAATCGGTGAGATTGGGGAAGGAATCGGATACACCCCACTTTCAACGTGCTGGAGCTCAAATTCCTGTACAAATGCCACTTTCATTACCAAAGGCTTGTTATTTGTTAAAAGAGATCTCAATCAATACGGAAACAAAGATTGACCGATTGCATCAAGATTCAAGTTTGGTCAAACGAAATGACAAGAATTACTTAAATAGTTGCACCTACAATGAGATGATCCTCAGAGGACTACTGTAATTGCAACTCAATCCTTCCACATATAATCTTGTCAAGCGCATGGATCGCCTTGCCAGCTATCTCATAGAATTGCATATGTTTTCTTTATGTCGACAGTCGCGTTGACTGTGATTTTTCCAATCGGAACCAAAATAATTAACCAATATAGATGAATCATACAGATGGAAAAATGTACGTGTCGCATGGAAACTGGAACAAGGCATGCATAAAATTACCATCATTGATTGCCGTCCGAGAGATCGGTAGATCATTAATGTTGAAAATCTCGAGGGCGTTGATCATTGGCAGGAGGGTGGATTGGGACGAGAAGGCGAGAGTGAAGTTGATCTCGGTTTGACCAGTGATGGGCTGCGAAACAACAGTCACCGGGGTCGAGTACTGTGGCCTGAGCATGGCGGTCAAGTTCCCTTCCATGGACACAGTGAAATCCCTCACTTGGCCCGGTCGAAGAACTTCGATCTCGGCGAAGTATAAGACGATATACCAGGTTTCGCCGGGATTGGACGACCAATAAATGTACATGAAAGACCGGACTTTGTTTTATTTTTGTGCGGACATCAGCACTTCGGCTGGAACAACATAAGCATCGTTGCAGCTTGTTAGGTCGATGACCGTGGTGGAGGTAATCGATGTGAAAGCATCATACTCTTGGGCATCCCAAATGCGGTCATAGTCATCTTGCGGGTGCCTATTTGAAAGACAAAATGACCAACTAATTAGTGAGAAGGCGACTCCATGTATAAATTCACTCTTCGAGTTTCCTTTTCGGAAATTCGACATGTGCAATTCAACTCAATTCGTTATAGAATATATAATAAGAAAATGAAGTTTCGGATATTGTTATTGGAATAAGAAAACAAAAGATCATTTATATGTGACAGTGGATCCAATATTCTCTTGCCATTTAGTCGCTAGAGCACCCGAATCAATATGGTAAGTTTTGCTGTCCGAAAGTTGCAACTCTATGGCTGAAATGAAAGGTTTTCCTGTACCCTTATTCACTAGGCATACTTGTATGTAATCTCTTGGGGCAACATAAATGATTTTGCTCCACGTGTAGTTCAGTGAGTCCACCGTGGCCCAATAGTTTGTGTCCACGTGCAAATCGAACACTTAGGGCCATTCATTTACTATTGTAATTCCCATAGAAAAAGGTTCCCTAATCAAGTTTTTTTCGTTCTTGCCTTGCTATGGTTGAAAAGTATAGCAATTCCTAGTACCATTAGGAAAGCTTCTCAAGTTCGTCAATTGTTGCATGTTGTTCTAGATGAGATTATTGGAGACTTGCATCACCTGTCTGGAGTCTACAAATCCGGTATTTGCCTCGTAGAATATGTTGAGAACATTATTGTGGTAATCATTCGTGTGCCACAATCGATGTTTATGAAGCCTGTTGTTAAAAATAACCCAAAAAAAGAAGAATAAATAGTTGAGGAGTTTTTCTCGAGAACAATGGTCTTTGAAACTAATTTTATTTAAAGATAAACCTCTCAAGAGATTTTGCAATAAGTGTGAAACTTTATAAAATGGTGAATTACTCTCTTTATACTAAGTGGGGAACTATAAGTTAAATGAGAAGCAAGAAGGCTGCTTTACATGTGACATGTCTGATTTATTTGGTATGAAATAATTAATTGAATTTTTCAAGGTAAAAAACTTATAATATCAACCTATGTTTAGTTTAATGACCTTATCTTGAATGGTTAATTGACAAATAGAAAAAAACACTAGATAGAAACTATCGATATTATTTAGAATCGTGTGTGAAAGGAAAATTAACTCGATATGTTCCGTGCATTTTAGATAAAATTGTATTGCTTATTGGAAAAACTGATGATACGAATATACAATTGCTTTCCGTACAAGATTTGGTTGAGGCAAGCCACTCTAGTTTCCATTAATTTCTTGAAACCAAATTATATACATGAGAGAGAGAGAAAGAGAGAGAGAGAGAGAGCCGGGGTTGTCTTGTCCTTGAACATAAAGTCCGAGAGCTAGACAAAGAAATGACACACATCGAGTCTTTATTGTTCTTTCACAAGTACGATTTTGCCAGCTTTGTCTTCCTCTGAGTGATTTCTAAGTACATTGCGACATGAAGCCTAGGTAAAGTGATTGATATAGAGAGTTAACAAAGAGACTCGGTTCGCTATCTTGCACATCCATTGACTTATACATGCGCTTGACCTTGTAATGATTATGTCACATTACTTAGGTATCCTTGCGGATGCTGATAGGAGCACGAATGTTTCTAAGCTTATTATACAGCACTAAAAGATTGCCAATATTCATAAATATCTCAATAATATAAAGCTACAGGGTTTTTGAGAAAAATTAAAAGAATGTGAGGATGAAACATGAAAAGGACATTTAAGATTGTGTCAATTTTGTTTGGGTCAATTGATGAAGGAGAGTACATATATATATATATGAAGTTGTTTTTGTTAGAATAGGCCATGCTTGTGCGTAAGGAGTAACATATATCAATAACATAATATTTCATTCAACCAACTTGCGATAGCAGCATGTATGGAGCTTATCCTCTTCTCTTGACCAAAGGGTCTACTATTAAAAACTTCAGGTTCAGTTGGTACTATTTTTTAATTAATTTGAGTAATTTTCATGTCTTTTTTGGTACACCCAAAAAGTAAATATTACTTTAGTATTGCATTAAATGCAAGCTCAAACTTATTGGAGGTGTTAATATTTTATCCATGGTAGTTAGGAAGAATAAATAACTTTACATAGCTTTTTTTCTAAGATCTAATTGGACGAAAGAGTAATTCAATAGGTTTTTGGTTAACTTGAATCGAAAAGGAGTTAATGTCCTTAAAAAAAAACATGTAGAGCGCTTTGTCCAAATATTTGGTGCAAAATTGAGACCGCCTATAAAATGAATTCCGGGAGGTTTGAAAATGGCTACTATAAAGTTAAGTTATCGTATTAGCAAATTACGTCCAATGAGAATTGTTTGAAATTTACGCTGATAAAAATTATCTTATGTTGATTGATCAAATTCACTAATTATAAATTGAATATTTAATATAAACTCAAGTCAATCAAACATCTAATTAACATGGTTATATGTCATCTTCAAAGAAGAAAGTTTCACATCAATTGGATCAAATCGTCCATGCTTCAAACATCCGGAGGGTACAATATAATCCAACACTAAGACGTTGGCTCATCCTTAAGCACCTTCATTTTCCAAAATTATACGTAGCTTATATTTTTCTTCAGAGAAATGTATTGCATGGGTGATAATTGACACTTAAATGTATATAGAGGCATATGATCACATAATTAGTAAGGCAATAGACCATGCCTTAGAATTGATCGATTCAGCCACATCGCCAATGTTTCTAAGCTTCCATTATTTGACCAACGCTGATAATACACTTTCATACGTCAGATTCATTTTGTTTTTAAACAGAAAAGTCCATCGTACGTAAGCAAATTTCGGCATCATGAGATATCTCAATTATGTTTACCATCGTTCCTAAGATACGAATTGAGCCCAAATACAGAAAGATGCCCTTGATAGTATATGAGATTGAGCATAAGTCGTGTCGTGTGATTAATCCACACACCAATATTTATGAATTAGAATGAATTCTAGCTTTGAGGGTTCAATTTGGGGGTCTTTAAAATACGTAGAATAGGGGAAAATTGTCCATAAAGTTGTAAACCTATTGTACGGCAATTAATTCGGTCATAAGCCTTTCAATTATATCAATTTAATCATAAATCTGTTGATGATTTGCCAATTTAGTCCTAAACTTTATAATTGCACCATTTTAATCCTTAACAATTTTATGATTTGTTAATTTAGTCCTAAATCTTTTAATAATTTGTCAATTTAGTCATTCTAGCCAATTATCCAAATAATAAGTTTATGACTAAACTGACAAATTTAAAAAAGATTTAGGACCAAATTGAAACAATCGAAAGTTTTAACACTAAATTGGCAAATTGTCGAAATTAGCATAATTGAAAGGGTTAGGATTAAATGGGATGATGAATACTAGGCTTAAGACTTTTTGGACAATTAACCCCATAGAATAGTATGTGTCCCTATAATTTATAGATGTATCAGTCCAAAACTTATGGATTATATACTAAAATTATGTGATATCGTAAACAAAAACCGTTTACTCAATATATATTATTGGGGTTGACATCATCAATATTCACGTTTATAAATCCTAATGTCTTGGTCAATTTTTTTTCCCCTGTTTTTCTTATGATAATGGCAAACACTTAAATACAAGTGTGATCATTGTTATTATTACTTAGTGCTAATATTGACCAGCAAAATATGGCGCAATTTGCATTAGTCGATATTGGTCAATTTGAGTCCTCGTCAGATTGATTGCAACTTTTTTGTGAAGATAACGCTTATGGCAAGTAATTGTCATGACCTTGACTCAGACAAGTCCCATGAAAGAGAACTGCAAAGTTTCTTCAATTATTTTACAAGTTTAAAGCCTGTGCACCATAAATGGTAAGTCGCTGCCGACAGATTGATTTCTGACTTAATCAGCTAAAGGAACAGATTGTTGGTTTAAGTCGACACCCGCGTACTTAGTTGCTAGCAACTGATGTCGACAGACATCTTGCTGAAATTTCTTAGCACCGAGAAGTTTTCAAGAATCGATTTAAGACTCTCAAGAAGTCACGATTGACAGAAGATGAAACATAAAGCTTAAAGGATGGAGCTGTTTCTATGGATGTTCGAGCGAAACCCAGGACTTAGGTGGTTGTGGTTCTCAAAGATCGTCAAACGATGACTTCGGTCCGTAATACAAATAGTTTGACAATGAAAGAAATACATAGTTCCTTTCATTCATTGTACAGGGTTCACATGGATAACTGAGCAAGGCTGCCTTTCAACATCTGAATAACTGCACGGTTTGTAAGCTTACAAAGATGGGCAAAGTGAATTGAACTCGACATTCATTCATTATAATTCTAAGGTAGAAAAGCAACAACCCCAACACACAACAATATGACAATTTAAAGTCACAAGCTCAGACTTTGTACAGAAGTTTTCAATCTATACGACCCAATAATCAACAACTTACACAAGAACGCTGAACGTGATAACCTTACATACCAAGTGCAGTTAACGAGCATTTGGTGCAATATCAAGCTCAATTGAGGTCATCTCAAAAGACTCACTTCTTCTCTTACTATTTCCCATTCTTTGGCTTCTCCCTGACCCAATCTCTACCGTCAAGCATTCTTTTAGTTCTGACAGAACACGGTTCATGTCCGGCCTTTGAACAGCTGTCGTCGGCACACATGACATGGCTATTTCAACCGCTTTCCATGCAGAACTGATGTTGAATTGGCCATTTAACCTCGGGTCGACAATGCTTTGGATGTCCCCTCTTTCTATAAGTGGAGTTACCCAGCGAAGTATGTGCATGCTGCCCTCTGGACTTCTTATAATGGCGGGGTGGCCAGTGATTAACTCGAATAAAACTATCCCAAAACTGTATACATCGCTCTTCTTGCTCAAGTTTCCAGATGTATGAAACCTAAGGATTCAAAAGGAATTGTTTCTTTGATTAGTAAAATAATAGCCGAAACTGTCTTTTAGAAAGTACCTATATATGTGTATCCAACATAAACATGCACAAATAAAATGTTATTTTGAGTCACTTACTCCGGATCAAGATAACCAAGCGTTCCTGCTGGGCGAGTCGAAATATGAGAATCATGCTCTGTTACAAATGCCTTCGATAATCCAAAATCAGCAATCTTCGCTTGCATGTTTTCGTTTAGTAAAATATTGGGCGTCTTTAAATCTCTATGGACAACGGGAGGTTTACAGCCATTATGCAGGTACTCTAACCCTGCACCACCAACCAAAAAGAAAACTTAATGAATTTTATTGTGTAGCTTAACTTGTGGAAATGTGAACAAAGATTTCATCAATCTACTTTATGTACCTTGAGCTGCATCGATTGCGATTTTTAGTCTCTCGCTCCAACTCAAAACACTAGGGTTGTGTGCTGCTTGAAAGTAGAGAAATAAGGAGTATTCCAATCATGAAATATGTAAAAGCTTGTTCACTGTTGTCCTCATTCGCTGAGAAAGTTAATTTCATCTCCATAATGCTATTAATAAATTTGTAACATGACCGATTAATGGAAAAGCCTAAACTATCAAAGAACAGTGTTGAGATCAAATATATTTGGACACACGTCTTTGCTGTCACATTGGGAGAGTCTAACAGATGTTTTATCTGTTTAGAATTTGTAAATGGAAATATCAGACAAACCTGACAAATGTTGCCGAACATTTCCATTGGACATGAATTCGTAAATCAGTGCCATGTTTTCAAATTCTTCGCAATATCCGATAAGTGAAACTAGATTTCTGTGGTGAACGACCATCAAGAGTTGTGCCTGCACATCAAGGTATCAGAGCTTGCTATTAGTTGAACATCCAAAAAACCAATAACATGCAACATCGATTCTAGTTACACTAATGTCTCAAACCTCAGCGTGAAATTCCTTGTAGCCTTGCTTTGATGATCGAGATAACATTTTTACCGCGACTTGAATGCCATCATCAAGTCTGCCAAAGTAGACTTTCCCAAATCCTCCCTCTCCAATTACTGTTCTAAAGTTATCTGTAATTCTTGTAACCTCAGTGGATGTAAAAGGTCGATTTTTTGACAACTTTAATGTCCCAGTATATCCTTCGCTAGAGTTGGTAGTTGTAGTAATAGTAGTAACGTCTGGAGAAATTAAAAGGAAATTATATAATCTCAACAGCAGCGGATCATGATTTTCAGTTTGACATCACATGCCTTCACTACGAAAAGAACCTTTTTGAAAAAGTATGTAATGACTTATTATAAGGAGAGACCGAGTCATGAAAAATGAAATTTGAAAGAGCGAAGCTAGTTACCTCAACGAAAGGAAGTATTTACGCCTTTATCTATCTGAGATGTAGATACGCATTGATGCAATTATGATATTATTAACAGAGAACGTGTGCACAGTTTTTTAACATTGAACAGTGGAGCATAGAAGCATGATTATCATGTTCACTTTTTCTGGGCCCAATTGTTGCCATTAGCAATTGGACCGGTTAACCAGTTTGGGGTTCAAAACATGACCCGGACTGACAAAATCCCATGTAAGAACTTTGGATTTTTCTTGCACATGCAATACGCAAGAGTGTTACCTTGGATTTGTCTTCTTTTGATTATCCACAACACTGCAAGAGCTCCCAATGAAACCAAGACCAGAATGGCTGCAACTGATGCAATGATTGGGGCAACAGAGATGCCCTTTTTCTTTGGCTGCACATTGCTGGTCTGACAATTGTCTGATTGGCAAAGATTTGGATTTCCATCTAAGCTGTCGAAAAACGTCAGCAGCACTTGTCAATGCCGAAAGATTAGCGCATGAATTCATGGATATCCCGCCCTCTATATATGTAATACATGCATAAGTTGATCAAACATAAAATGAAATACCGAGTACCACTTTCATCTTTTGCATTCTTCAAAGTGAGAACAAACGTAGAAAGAAGAAGCAGATCGTATAGATAATAATAAGTGATTAAATGCGGAGTTACGATAGTGTGGCAATGAGCGAACCTTAATAGCAACGATCCATCTGCCTTCTTCTTCAACAGAGTTTGAGGAACAGAGCCATTCATGTTGTTTCCACTTAAATTCCTGCAAGTATTCATGATTAGAAGTTGATGGCCATTTACTCAAGCTAGCTAACCACACATGATAGTTCCATCAAAAGCTCAGTGACTCACAGAACTTTCAAGCTCGGCATTTGAGCTAAAAAGTCTGGCACGGACCCAGTTAATGAATTGTTGGATAAATCCCTGAAATTAAGCCAAAAAACTACTAAGAAACTTCATATGCATATACTTGTTGAAATGCATAAAATGGGATATTGTAGATAATGAACAACATGCTAGTGGCAAAGAAGTCAGTCGCTTTTTTTGGGCTTAGTGTTCTCCATTCTCTCTCTGCAAATTAAGTAAACAATATGAAGAAAAACTGCTAATGCATACAGGGATACAACTGCTGTCAAATTGGAGATTGATGTAGCTATCGGTCCTTTCAGTCCACTGGAGCTCAGGTTCCTGCACATTCTCAGCTAACTGTATAAGAATAAAATCCCACCGGTTCACATTTTCTATAAGGAAGGCGTTCATATGGTGACTTGATATTGAAATCATTTCCTCAGTCGCATGACATATTACCAACCTGTACTATAGTTGTTGTTGAGAAAACTTATCTTTTGTGACTTGTGGTTCGTATGCAGCATGTTTTCAGAGAAAATATGTAGTCGTGGACTTACAATGAGATGATTCTTGGAGAACTATCATAGCTACAATTCAGTCCACTCCATGTGTACTGTGTAGGAATGCATGGATCACCCTGCCAGCTAGCTCTGATCACCCCATATGTTTTCTTGACGTCATACATGGCATTAACTAAACCACCACATAAATAGCTAAATCATAAGGAAATCAAAGATTATCGAAACAAAAAAATTAAGTGGGAGCATAGATATAAATATACAGTCATCAAGAAAAGTCGGTGAATTTGGGAGCTGTGCCATAGTGAAAAACTCGACGGCATTGAGGAGCGGTGGCAGACTAGAGCGGGCCGTCGCACTAATAGTCAAGTTCAAATTATGTCCACTTATGGGCAATGAGGCTACGGTCACTGGCTTTAGGTTCTCGAGCATGACAGTTTCCACGAATTTGTCTTGTACATATATGGCGAATTCTCTGAATTGACCCTTTTCCAATTGCAATTCCACAAAGTGGAAGTATATATACCAGACAGTGGTGGAGTTCTCCGAGGTCCAAAACAGACTCAGAGGATCAGTGACATTTTGTACTTGTGTGGCGGTCATCAAAACTTCAGGCGGAACTTTATAGGCATCATTGCTTGTACTTGTCTCGATGGTCGTCGCGTTGCTAACGGACGACCAACCTCCACTATAAGTCTTATTGTTCCAGATGCGATCATATACATCTTGCGGATGCCTATTAGTGCCGAAGCCAGTCAAATAATCATAGTAGTAAGTGCAAGATGATGAACAAGCCGACACAAATCAGTTTGTAATTGACGGCATGTTTTCTATTGTCCATGCAGTTGCACAATGTAAAAATGCATGATTCGTAAGATGTAAATACGCTAACTTGTCATTTACCGACTGATGAATGTGGTCAATGTCCAAAATTGAAGGGCAATAACAAAGAAAATCACCTGTATGTGCTTAGGCTCCCCAAATTATATTTCCAGTTGGTTACAAGTGCACCGGAATTGATTTGGTAAGTCGAGTTATCCAGCAACCGCAACTCCAGAGCTGATATAAATGGAACTCCCGAGCCGATATTCACCAAGCAAAGTTGTATGTAATCTCTTGGAGGAGTGTAAATAATCTCTTTGTATATCCAAGACGAAGAGTTCATGGTGATCCAATAGTTAACATCAATATGGAGGTCAAATGCTGGGGTTTGATCTTTGCCATCATAATTACCATACCAAAATGAAGCCCTGACCAAATACGTGCTGCCCTTTCCTTCATCTGGCATTAATGTATAACAATTCCTTTTTCCACTAGGGAAGATCCGGAGATTCTTTGATTGTAGTTGGTTGTTTTGGTAGATGACCTGGGTAGACACCTGCACGTTTGTTCCGGAATCTACATATCCCGCATCGGCCTTGTAGTATATGTTGAGCTGGTCATCATGGTAATCATTAGGTGCTCCGCAATCGATGCTTATGAAACCTAAATCGAGGGGAAACCAGAGATTGTCACTTGCTTTTCACTACGCATCACGAATTCGAAATTTAAACAGTACTATAAATTTCTTGATGCTTTGCGATGTCCCTTAAACTTTTTTATTTGACTTCTTTAGAACAGTATCGACTAGACATGTTCAAGATTTGGCTTGATAATTGTTACTTAAGAAGAAGTTTTGATGGTTATTCCGATGATAAAATCGTCCACGAAAAGCTTGAAAACAGAGACGTCATCTGCAAAAATAACGTAAGCTAGAGGATGATGCATTGCTAACTCTGCAATAATTAGGAGAATCTGGAAATGTTTCGTGGAGACTCTTGAACAGGCTTAACTTTGCTAAATTCCTAAGTCGGAGTACAAGATACTACCTAATTACCCAGTGCTCGATTTTTATATCAAATTTTAGTGTCACTGTTTTTTTCACTTACGCTTGAAAGGTTGATCAGTAACGAGAAGAAAGATAGACATTGAATCATCACTGTGCCTATTTCTAGAATCCCATTTTATGATGCCTCGACTCTTCACGATTCAATCATCAGGGAGAGAGAGAGGGAGGGAACCTGGATTTTGTTGGCCGCGGGCAATGACTGCTAGAGCTAGACAACCAATCAAGACATGCAGCATCTTCAAGATCTTCATGGTACATCAAACCTCTCTTCACATTGGTTTCTCCATTCTAGTGAGGAAAGGAGAGCTCTGCCATTTCAAGGCGAAGAAGAAGAAAATCAACGTCTTCAAGCTTCATAAGAATATATTAGTACTTCAATGAGGGCACGTTCATGGACCAGACGTGCACTTGTAAATTAGTAGAGGGGGAGTGATTTCTCCACCAATGGTCAACTCAGTTATAGAGAATAGAAGTTAGGAACTAACAAATAAAGAATCAGGAATTTCATTCGACGAAGTAGATTAATTGATTATCACCTTTTGGACAGGCAAGAAGCTCGCAGCTGGAGCCGATGCCTACCAACTAATTGAGCGATTAGAGTACAAAGTCAACTCGGATAATGCATATTAAACGACGACAACTGCATAATTCTGAAGAATCCCTCATTCTACTAAGAATGTCCCAGCTGTGTCATGACAAGGACATGCCTTATGTTCCTAACAAACTCTAGGAGGCGCCGAATTCAGACAAATCAGAACAAGGAAATTCGCAGACAAGATTATAATAATTGAGATGTCCTTAACCTAACGCGTATAGATCAATTAGAAGAGATATCACTTCTATTGCCTTTTCGAGTGTCTCAAGTACTCGTTAGGATTTAGCTGAGGGCTAACATCGTTCCAGGCTTAGTTTGACTTGATCCATTCCATCAAAGATTGTGAAAAGATTTGAGGCCGCCACGGAGGGGTGAAAAAAGTTGATGTAATTCCCATTATTATCATGGACAAAAGCCACAAAAAATCCCAAATTATGCCCATTGTGACATATTTACCTTAAATTTTTTTTTTTGTGACATGAAAAATCATAAACTTATACATGTATGACACATTTACCGTTCGTTAAGGTTCCGTCAATTAACATAGTTAAAACTCTGTCTACGTAGATGCTAGAAAGCATGTCACTCACGTGACTTAAGTGAAATAAATATGATATTATTTTAGCTAAAAAATCATGTTATAGACTCTTAATAAATGGTAAATGTGTTACATAAGTATAAATTTGGGGTTTTTTATGTCACGCAAATTTTTTTAGGATAAATGTGTCACTGTGAGTATATCACAAAAAAAAAAAAGTTTAAGATAAATGTGTCATGATGGACATAGTTTGGAGTTTGTTGTGGCTTTTTTTCTATCATCATTGACTTCTATATATTGACACATAAATTTTGGCTAAGTTTATGGTTAAATTTCATAAAAAATTAGGGATTAATTCACCCTAACAAAAAAGGATCTTCACATCATATGGGCACTATTATTACTTTCATCAACTAATTTTTTTTTTTTTTTAATTTCCATTATTTTTACTGCATTTTGGATAGATAAAAATATTTTTTAAAAACATTAAATTATTTTTTTTTTAAAGAGAGCTGCCGAGGGCTGAAGGGCTGGGCCTTTGCCCCAGCCCCCTTTCCTCTCCTTTCCCCATTCGGGCCGAGGCCCAATCTCGCCCAGCTACCCCGGCCCGGCCTGGCCTTCTCTGCCCTCTCTTCTCCTCTCCTTCCTTCAGCCACCGTGTACGCTGTGTGAGCAGAGCAGGAGCAGGAGAAGGCGGCGATGGAGGCGACCGGTAATGTGACGCCGGTCGGCACGCCAAGGACCCGGCGGCCAAAGCGCCTCCCGGTCGCTCTTCGGTGAGAGAGAATTTTTTTTGGGTGGCGGGGAGCGGGGTGGGGGTGTGAGCGGTGAGAGAAAGCCAAGTGAGAAATTGAGAGTGAGCGAACGTCCTACGGCGACGAGTACGGCCAGGGGCTCGCCGGCGTTCGTCCTCCCCCTTTCCTAACCGACCTACGGTGGGCGGTGCTTCGTCTCCCATCGTTCTTTTCGTATTATAATATTGGGGCAAATTTCGAATTTTAAAGTATTTTTAAACAAATATAGTAGTGTATATGGAAAATTTTCGAAATTAAATTAATTTTTACATGTCTACAAATGTCTCCACTGATTCGAAGGGTTAATTCCAAAAAAGCACCAACTTTAGGTCGAGGGACAAATCTGGCCCGAACTTTTTTTTGTCTCGTAAAAAAGCACAAACTTTAGGTCAAGTGACAAATCTGGCCCGGACTTTTTTTGTCACATAAAAAAGCATCAACTTTAGGTCGAGTGACAATTTTGGCCCGTTTTTTTTTTTTTTTGAAAAAAAATCACCAACTTTCACTTAATCTTAAATCTAGCCCCCTTAACTTAAATTCATTGATTGTTTTTATCAATAAATCCATGTGCACTTACTTTGGCTAACACCATTAATTGTCTTCTTGTTTGAGCTACAGCTGTGTCATCTCACAAGTAAAAAAAAATCTATAGATTGAATTTCTCTAGCTATACTTTATCGTTTTGTCGTAATATGAAGCTGTAGATCACCGCCTGTCAAGAGAAATCACATATGAGATCCACCAATCTCACAGCTAGAATATTTTCTCCTGAAATAAGGTTAACTTCAAATAGAAAGTTAATGGTAGGGGTTAGATTTTGGATAGGAGCGAAAGTTTGTGATTGTTTATGAGACCAAAAAAAAAAAAAAAAAAAAAAAAAAATTGGGGCCAGAATTGTCACTTAACCTAGAGTTGGTGCTTTTTCGAGACAAAAAGTTTGGGCCAGATTTGTCCCTCGACCTAAAGTTTGTGCTTTTTATGAGACAAAAAAAGTTTTGGCTGGATTTGTCCATCAACCTAAAGTTGATGCTTTTTTATGGAATTAGCCCCTGATTCGAATGCTAAATTAGTCCATGATTACGATAAAAATTGCTGGAAAGTGAGTTTCGGAGGTTCTGGTATTAGTGTGGAAATAAATTCAAACTCTTAAGGATTTGCAAAATTCAATTTTTGGACCACTTCATGAGATTTTTATTTTTATTTTTTTTTATATGTTCTTGGAAACTATATGGTATCTTACTAACTTGTAAACATTTTTTAGCTCTTTGGTCATGAGACAAAAGCGTCCGTTCTGCTGATGATCTGCAAAACCAGTCTGGGTTTCAAAACATGACCTGGACTGACAAAATCCCATGTAAGAACTTTTGATTTTTCTTGCACATGCAATACGCAAGAGAGTTACCTTGGTTTGTCTTCTTTTGATTGTCCACAATACTTCAAGAGCTCCCAATGAAATCAAGACCAGAACGGCCGCAACTGATGCAATGATTGGGGCAACAGAGATGCCCTTTTTCTTTGGCTGCACATTGCGGCCGAAGCCTTCTCGGCCTATAAATAGGAGTCTTCGGCGAGAGAGAATGGGACGGGGGAGACAGAGGAGATCGAAGGGGTGAGCGGTGAGAGAAAGCCGAGTGAGAAATTGGGCGTCCTCCGGCGACGAGTACGGCCAGGGGCTGACCGGCGTTCGCCCTCCCCCTTTCCGAATCAACCTACGGAGGGTGGTGCTTCGTCTCCCATCGTTCTTTGATTGCCAGGACTCGAGGTCGGTTGCCCAAGGATCTCGGCTCAGAGGCGCGCGAGGCGGTTGGACGTAGTCCGGTCTTCGAGCTCGTCCGCTGTCCGACGCCGCGAGCCGGGTAGGGACTCTGGGCCGACCGCCCCTGTTTTTGTGCCCACGCCCTGTTTCGGGCTTGCCAGACCGGGCTGCCGTGGATTGATTCGTGCAGAGAGAAAGAGATTAAAAATAAATAAATAAATAAGGGAATAAAAAGAAAATGAGAGAGGACAAAAGGCGGCCCTCTTCTCTCTGGCCATTCGGATTCGCGAACCCGGGTCGGGCTGAATCAGGCCGGCACGCGGGTCTCATCGACCCGAGTCGGTTTATATTATATTATTATTTTTAAAATATTTATAAAAATAAAAGAATCAGAAAAATCCCAGAGAATTTTTATTTTTCTAAAAAAATCAGAAAAAGCCTAAAAATAATCTTTCAGTGGTTTTTTCTTAAGATATGCGAAAATCCTCAAAAGTAAACCAAAAAAAAAAAAAAAAAGAGAAGAGAAATTGTGCTTAAGTATGCGAAAGCAAATGGATTGCTGTTTGCAAATTTCCTTTATCTCAATTATGCCCTTATGAAGCATGGATTGGAATCCCAAAGAGATTAGATACCAAAATGGTATCAGTTGATTCACAAGTGTAATTAGTCGTGCAAAAGTACAATATTTCTTCCGCTATTCTACTTGAATTTTGATTGACCCATCACAAATCAATTAATGACGACTCATGAATGAAATTAAATTGCAGGTTAAAATATTCAGATTAAAATATTCGGACTATAAGTTGTGAATCGATGGGCTTGAGAGAGCATGGGCTAAGCTTAGACTTAGCGAGCCATTAGCCAAGCGCTTGCGGAAGGGTTTGAAGAGGTCGCGACACTCTTATGGCCTTCTAAATAATAGTGTATTTGGGGGTGGGGAGAGGGAGAAAGTCCGTGTTGAGTTGTTTCACCTCTCATCTCGTGAAATGATCCTTGAGAATATATCCACCATAAAGCAATAATAACAAGCAAGACTCTAGTCTAGAGTGACCAAATCCAAATCCAACATAGATGAGTCTCCTCAAGTACATAGTTCCTCCCATGAATGACAAAAGCTGCGAATACTCATGTTTCTATCAAGGACCTATTCATAGAATAATAGAATCACTAGAGACAAGAACAACTTCTGAATATCCAAATTGACACATAAATATAAATTTGAAATATGAACCACGCTTGAGTTCAATTTTGACGGCTGCAGAAATTTGGCAACAAATTCACATGCATTAAATACCCAACACTCTTCCGAGGGAATTACTGGTTGAATGAACTCTTGAGGAGGTCCTTTCGAAAGAACTACTTGACTTTCTCATTTTGCTTCCCATCTTCTGGACTTTTTTCGGGTTCCGGTGCTGTTTTCAAACAATCCTTCAATTCTGCCAATACATGATCTATGTCAGGCCTTTGATCTCCAGTTGGTTTTGTACAAGACTCTGGGACCCGTATCGCTTTCCAAGCCGATGTGCTGTCGTATTCTCCTTTTAACTTTGGATCCATGATCTTCTGCAAATTTTTACTTTCAATAAGGGAATTCGCCCAATCAAGTATGTGCACATTTCCTTCTTGCTTCGTCATCATTGCCGGATGTCCCGTGATTAGCTCAAGGAGTATGATTCCAAGAGTGAAAACATCACTTTTCTTGTTTAAACTTTTAGTCGAATGGTACCTGCAGGACATATGAGAACACAACCGAGGATAAATTTGCCAGGTCTTAATATATTGCTTTTTGGACTCTAGAGTCATTTGTCAATGCTGAACTTTTCTTCAGTAAAGTTGTATACGCTACTTACAAGTACATGAGTCTACAATGCAATCTCAGGGAGAGCCAGATTTTCTATCCATACAAAGACTATATAGCATATTAATGAGATTAAGTTTAAGCCCTTACTCAGGGTCGAGGTAGCCAAGAGTGCCAACATCACGAGTTGATACATGAGTATCAGGGTCGAGGTAGCCAGGAGTGCTAGCACGAGTTGACACATGAGCATCAGTCTCAGCTGTAAATGTTCTTGAGAGACCAAAGTCAGATATTTTCGCTTGCATTTCTTCATTCAACAGGATGTTTGTCGCTTTTAAGTCTCTATGGATAATGGGCGGGTTGCATCCATTATGGAGATACTCCAAACCTGCAATTCTTGCAAAAGATCCATTTAATCATTCAAAAAAGGAGGGGAACAAACAACACTGGGGCATATCCTTGAAGTACCTTTTGCTACATCTACAATGATGTGAAGTCTCTGTTTCCAAGTTAAGACTGGCTTGTCCCCTATCAAATTAGCGTATTTTCTTATTATATATGAGAAAGAAACAGATATTCGCAGGTGTATTCTAGAGAAAAAAAATTATACAAGAAAACATGATAAAGTACCGTGTAAGTGCTGTTGCAAGTTTCCATTAGCCATGTATTCATAAACTAATGCCTTGTTTTTAGAGTGATCACAATATCCATGTAGAGAAACCAAGTTTCCATGGTGAACGATCATTAATTGTTTCTCCTGCAATGTCGTAAGTGTCCTTTACCACAATTTTTATTGACAATTGTTTGGAAGCAAGTCTATAAATAAGCATCTTATTGCATTGTACCTCAGCTTGAAATTCCCTGTCCCCTTGCCATGATTTTTCCGAGAGCATCTTCACTGCAACTTTGGTTCCATTCTCTAGAGTGCCAAGATATACTTTCCCAAATCCTCCTACACCAATCTCTGTTCCAAAGTTTCCAGTGATCCTTGTGATCTCACCATAATTGAAAGATCTTAATCTCACCATTCCTTCAATAAATAACCAATATATTACCAATGAGTAATAGACTCAACCTTTCGAAGATTTCCAAGTAGACTTCAATGGAACATCTCCCTAAGATAACTCCAATTGGTACTACAAAAGTCAACCTATGGGAAGTGAAAATCCAGGCAAGGATTGAAATTTTGGTACCTAGCTCTCCATATGCTAAGATACAATCACTTTGATGGTCATCAATCCTTGGGGAGCATTAGACTAATCAGAGACAATTGTATTTTCATGTAACTATGCTATGGACGAGAAGTCAAAAAATAAGTTACCTCTTATCCGTTTCCTTCTTATCAACCAAATTGTGACCAAATAGATAACTACGACTACGCCTAAAACCGATGCAACAAATGGGACCAAGATCGAGCTTTTATTCTTTGGGTAAGGACTTGCCCAGAGAAGATCGGGATTGTCGTTAAAACTGCAACAAAAGGTAAGTAGGTAAAGTTACATTTCTCGAACTGCTTTGCCCACATATTGATCACAAGTGGCCTTCTTACTTGCTTTGAATCACAACAAAACATGTTAAAATGCTCTGAGAGAGAGAGAGAGAGAGAGAGAGAGAGAGACCTCAACTCCAATCCGTTGTCCTTAACCTTACTTTTAAGAGCCTCAGGAACTGAACCATTTAGCTTGTTTCCGCTTAGATTCCTGCAAAGCATAAGTATGTATAAAGACTCATTCCCTGTCAATTCTTCAGGGCGCCACCATGGCACATTTACTTACAGATTTCTCAACTTCGGCAAATTTGCCAAAGTTTCCGGTATGACTCCTGTAAGTTCATTGTTGGACAGATCTCTGATACAAAACAAGTTTGGGTAGTTAACAATTCAATAGATCTCATCCGAAATTTTGAATTTATGAATAAGAAAAACAACAAACGTTTTGAGCCAAAGAGGCCAAAAATATGGTTGCACTACTTTAAAATCGATGCTCCGCATAAACTTCCTCCAGCAAAGGCTCTCTCTTAAAGCCTTCGAAGTAACTTTTTCTTCAGAATAAGTAAAAACGAGCTCTCTAGCAAAAACTAGGATGACCCAACACATTCAAACAAAAATTATAAAATCTGCGCCATTAAGATACTACCTAAATCCTCCTAACAAAAGTTGACCACCATGGAAATTTAAAGTTGAAAACACTACTTAAATCACCACTGTGATACCTTTTTTTCAATTTTGTCCTAGGCAAACATTTAAACACGCAAGATTGATACGACGAAGGTCTAAAGTCACTCAATCCTAAAACAACATCACCTCAATAAGGGCCTCATTGGGCTAATACTTACAAGGCCTTCAATTCCGATAGATTTGATAGTGAAGAATGGATGTTGCCCCTCAAATTGCTAGAGCTCAGGTTCCTGCCCATAATCAATCACATGAGAGGAAGCTGTGTCATTGCTATGTTCACAAATGCGGTAATGTTGGTTCGATACATAAATGTTTATGCACTCAACTGTAGAGAACACAATGTTACCTAAAAGTAAAATTGAGAAGCACATGACTGATAAAGGAATTTTTATAGATTAATGTAGTCATATAGAGGAACGAACTTCCAATTTTTCAAGAAGAATGAAGAAAAGCCTTCAATTCTTCGACTCCGTTCGTTTCGCGGAAAATGTGGCATTTCTGGAAAATATTTTCCAAGAAGTTATTTTCCAGGAAAATGTAGTTATTTTCCAATATTCTGATGAAACCTGAAAATGAAGTGGAAAATTTTTTTTGTCGTTTGGTAAGAAAAAAATGTTTTCCTCCATATACTCTTTTCATTTATTTATTTTTATTTTTTAAAAATGGATTTTTCATATCTTAAAACCGATTTTTTAATTATTTTTATTTTTTTAAAATCGATTATTCAATTATTTTTCATTTTTATTTTCTTTTTGCTTTTTCTTTTCTTTGTTTTCCATATTCTTCTTTCTTGGCCAATTGCTGGCCACGATGATGGGCGCGACCAGCCACGGGGAGCCTTGAGCTTGTTGATGAGCACAAGCCTCGAGCTTGTGGCCAACGAGCGGTGAGCCCGAGCTCACAAAAGATAGGTGAGCCTTGTGCTGTTGGCGAGCTCTAGGCTTGCCTATGGCCCGATCGCAAGCCGTTGTCATGGTTGGCGACACGGCCAAGAAGGAAAAGCTGGGAAACAAAGAAAAGAAAAATTAAAAATAAAATAAAAAGAAATAGAAAATCAAAGAAAATCAAAAAATAATCTAAATTGAAAAAGAAAAATAAAATTAAAAATAATTTGAATAAACAAAGAAAAAAAGAAGAAGAAGGGGAGGAGAAAGTGAGAATTTATAGAGGTGTGAGATAAGAAAGAGAGATCAAGTGAGGAAAATGTTTTCTACTTTTCAAAAGTTGAAAACATTTTCCCCTAAGTTAGAAGACTTTTTTCATTTCATGAAAAAAATTTCCCTAAGGAATTCATTTTCCATGAAATGAATGTCGGAAAATCTAAAAAATGTTTTCTGAAAATTATTTTCCGTGAAACAAACAAAGCCTTCAAAAAGAAAAGAGAATTCTTTTGAAGTTTCACCGGCTGCACCAAGAAATAGTGCAAGGAGACTTACAGTGAAATAACCCTCGAATCTACTTATAGACTTTGGAAGTGTAGGCTCTTATGCAAAGACAATGTGGTCATGTAAGGGAGCAAACTTTCAACTTTCAAGGGAGAATGAGGAGAGAGAGAGAGAGAGAGAGAGAGAGAGAGAGAGAGAGAGAGAGAGAGAGAGAGAGAGAGTTCTTTTAGAATTTCACTGCTAGATGATACTTCAAGAAATAGTTCAAAGGCCAAGGGGGGCCGGTCGGCGTGCCAAGGACCGGCGGCCGAAGCGCCTCCCCCGACCGGCCTTCTCGGCCTATAAATGGGAGTCTTCGGTGGGAGAGAAATTGAGAGTGAGCGAACGTCCTACGGCGACGAGTACGGTCAGGGGCTCGTCGGCGTTTGCCCTCCCCTTTTCGAACCAACCTACGGTGAGTGGTGCTTCGTCTCCCATCTTTCTTTGATTGCGCCCGACTCGGGGCCGGTTTCCCAAGGATCTCGGCTCGGAGGTGCGCGGACGTAGCTCGGTCTTTGAGTTCTTCCGCCTTCCGATGCCGCGAGCCGGGTAGGGACTCTCGACCGACCGCTCCTGTTTTTGTGCCCATGCCCCGTTTCGGGCTCGCCGGACCGGGCTGCCGTGGCTCGCTTCGTGCGAGTTTGGAGCTTTATTTGCATGCGTACTGCGGTCCCGCGGCCTAGCGTGTCGATCGCTGCAGATCCCCACTTGAAAGGAGGAGTCTATTCTCTCTAAGTCTGATTACGTGCAGGGGGGGAGAAGAGACGAGAGAGAGAGAGAGAGAGAGAGAGAGAGAGAGAGAGAGAGAGAGAGAGAGGGGGCGGGGGAGGGAGGGAAAGAGATAAAAAAGGGAATAAAAAGAAAATGAGAAAGGACAAAAGGCGGCCCCCTTCTCTGGCCATTCGGAGGCACAAACCCGGGTCCATCCGAATCGGGCCAGCACGCGGGTCTAACGGGGCCCGAGTCGGTTATATTATAATATTATATTTTAAAAATTTTATAAAAATAAAAGAATTAGAAAAATCCAAAAAAAATAAATTTCCAAAAATTCAGAAAAAGCTTAAAAAATAATCTTTGAGTGGTTTTTTTCTTAAGATATGTGAGAATACTCAAAAATAAACCCAAAAAAAAAAAATATTGTTCTCAAGTATGCGAAAGAGGATAAGTACACTATCGGTGCTAAAACTTGTGTATGGCACTTACTTTTGTGCCAAAAGTTTCCGTCAGATCACTTAAGTGCCAAATCGGAGGAAAAACGATCACTTTGGTGCCACCGGCGAAAGATTCCGGCCAAAATGATTACATGTCTTTTTTTTTTAAAAAAATCGACAGGGCCTTTAAACGACGTCGTTTTCGGTCCTCCTTAAGAAAACGACGTCGTTTTGCCATCCTACATGGATGGCCTCACGGAAATGACGTCGTTTAGCTCACATGGGGATTGAAATTAGGGTTTCCGCCACTCGGCCACCGTCGTTCACTCGCCGTCGCTTGGCCACCGTCGCTCGGCCATCGTCACTCAGCCACCATTGTAGTTGCTCGACCAAGTGAGCGAGGAGAGACTGAGATTGTTGCTCAAGCAATAAATGGCAGGAAAAATCGGAGGCGAGGGTAAAGGAGGAGGAGGAAGAAGATGGGTCAAAGGTCTTCTTTGGTGTCTTCTTTGCTTTTGGTGCGTTCTTTGGTGTCGCGCTCTGGTGCACTTTGTCGGTCTTCTTTGTTGGTGCCATGCTGGTGCCGTTGCTGGTGTGGGTCTTCGAGGAAGAAGAAGACGAAGACGAGCCTTCCCTCTCTCTTAATTTGGGGATTAGGGTTTCTAAGTTGGGGGAAAGATACCAAACGACGTCGTTTTGGTGTTTGGATGCTGACTCAACTCTTCGACGAGCCACGTCGGCTTCAAAAATTAATAAAAAAAGGCCATGTCAGATTTCCGACCAATTTCATTGGCGTTGGCACTGAAATGATCGTTTTTCAAAAATTTTGGCACTTAAGTGATCCGACGGAAACTTTTGGCACCAAAGTGAGCGCCGTACACAACTTTTGGCATTGATAGTGGGCGAGTCCCTTGAAGTAAAATGTGTGCTTTGAAAAATCTCTCATGGCTTTCTAAATCCCTCTTCTTCTCCAGCTTGGTAGGATCCTCTAAGAAATGCAGCTTGGGTAGGTTAGAAACGTTTCCATCCTGGTATTTCTGGATGCCTCTAGGCTCTGAACTAAAGGGCTGAGTGGTTTTCTGCTAAAAGGCTGTCCCTGAAGGGCTTGATTGGGAGTTGTTCGCCCACTGTAGAAAGGCATACCTGCAGAAAATTTTCTTGGTCCTCCCTAGTTCTAAGTCTAGGTTCATTTCATGGTATCAGAGCCATGGTTTCGTTTTTAAGGTTATCCATTCTATGCGCTTGCTAGGTGAATCCAGTGCTGAGAAGATCTCTTAATATCATGTCTACAGAACCAGAAATTCTCGAAGCACCTGTTTCTCTTACTTCATCTCCTCCATCTTCAACCTCCCCAGAATTTCGTGTTTCCAATGCTTCTAAGATAGATTATCTCTATGAAGTCTCTCTTAGTGATGAAACCAAAATCTCTGAGACCCAACTTCCCCTCATGAACCCTTACTCTGCTTTTGTCAAACCACACACATCTTTCTCACCCATCCGCTCCATCCGCCAGCTTATTCACCAAACCCCAAAGCAAGTAAAGGAGTACGTCTAGTCCTCTAAATTCGACTAGCACCCCATTCTTGCTACTGAAAAGGAGTACTTTGTTACTCTTCAGATCCCTCCGGAATTTCCCAGACAATGGGCCCAGCAATGATATACTCATGTCCATTATGGTGCTGTTCGTCTTGCTCTTACCTTTCATGGTCGTAAAGGTTTGCCAGTTGTGGCACGCATTGCTTTGTTGGATACCAGGTTTTTACAATACCAGCATGCTTGCATCGGTACTGTCCAAACTACTTTGAATGTCGGAACAGTCTTTGTGACTTTGTATCCAAAATTCAACATCGCTCTTTCAGATCCCCAACTACTTTCTTTTCTAAAAGTCCAAGTATAGCTAACTGGAGCCCCTCAAACTGTTGACTCTGTAGCTGCAACCCTACATTACCAAATGGTTTATCGAGTGCAGAATCATGCTCTTGATCTCAATTTCAACAATGGTAATGAAGATGCCTTATTCATCTCCATGCAAAATGATCAAGCATCATGTATCCATGTTCCTAGACAGATACCGAAGGATACGTTGGCCAAGCTCCTTCCAGAGACTTGGATTACCAACTATGAAAAGCTACACCAACATAACAAGCCTTTCCAGTCTACGGACTCAGAGTTCGTTCGAAAAAAAGATGGAACTGTTTCTATCAAATTTGCAAGGAAAAGAAAGAAAGTCCTTCTATCTTCCAGACCCTTTTCATGATTGAACCATACGTTCCCCAATCAATTTTCGAGCCAGATCCAAAAAAGCTTATTCGACATTTTGACGGTGATGGACATCCTGTCCATTACTACAAAGACAACTATGGTCATTGTTTTTGGGATCCTTTTTGCCAATGTTCCTATTGTACAAACTCCCCTGACGAGGTAGATCCTCTTGCAAGATCTCCACCTTGACGAAAAAAGTCAAAATATAAGATGTACCAAAGGTACTTAAACGAAGATCCCTCCGTTGATACTCTTGGTGAATGTGATAAATACCAGTTCATGGTTTCCTATGCTCCACCTCCATCACCAGAGTCCAGTACTACATCCCAAGTTTTACCAGACCCACCAAAATCACCTCCACCATCTACTCCCCAGAAAAAACAAGCTCTCTCCCCATTTTACAAGCCAATCCTAAAATGGTCTAAGAAGCATTCTTACCCACTTGAGATTCCAGCAGCAACACCACCCACTTCTTCCATTTCTATGTTCCATGACACAGATTTTCCTCCTCTTGTTAAAGAAAGTTCAAAACTTTCGTTTCCTGCTCCAGAGGAATTCATTGATCCACAAAATAGATATCGTCATGTCCCAAAGATAGCAATTCTCACTGATGTGGATGAACATGGTAGACAAAGAAAGACTTATGCTGCTGAAGCTGTTCTAAATTGGCAATCAGAGACTCTGAGAGACTCCGTTGGCACAAAACAATGCCTTCAAGGCAATTGATTTCAAGATTGGAAATGTGCAACAAGATCTCCGAAGGTATGATGAAACCACCAAAAAGATACTTTCTGAGTTCCAAAAAAGGCTTCATGCCTTAGAATCAGGACAACATCTTAGGTATCATTATCTTGAAAGCCCAAAGCCAAAGATAGAAAAGCTCAAGAGGCAAATCCAACTTCTCGAAGAAGGAAGATTTAGACCTTTCGATCCACTGGCACCCTCTGTCAGAACTGGGTATTTGCCTCCACCACCACAGACGTCTATTTTTGCTGTCATTCCAAAAGATCCCTTCAGAAAAGAACCAGATATGGCAGAAATACGAAATCGCCTCAAAAACCTGTAGAAGGACAAAGGGGAAAAAAATGCCGCCTACATGTCACGCCCCGAACCTCGAGCACGCGCACATCCCTCGGTGGTCGATAAAATTTTGCGACGTTCCCAGGTCTCGTCGCCGACCCTTCATTTTCATTGCACATGCGGAAGCGAATTACTAATCCCCTGACCTCAACAAACATGTGATAGAAAAGCAGGACAAGAATTTCCAAATCAAAATACACATTCATAAACACCTCAAGCTTATACAAAAGGTCTATGTCATAAAGAACTACTGAGCCACCTATGCTCTTGACCCTTCCGCTTCAAGCTCCTGGCTCTTCACACTAGGGACCTGAAAATGGTTATTCAATAACTAGTGAGATATAAATCTCAGCGAGTTCCACCCGTAAGCCCCGGTTAGTACACTAACTCAACTCGAGGTATCTATCCAGAACTACCCCACCACCAGCAACAACCAACGGTCAGTTCGCATACAACCTTACATGGTATGCCATACCCTGCACGTTATAACTCAGCACAATACACGCAATGCACATGGCCATTAGATGATACAGTTCATCAATCACATACGAGTCGCGTCACAAGCGATCTCACCTGGCCATTGCCATACTCTGCACGTTATCGATTCATGCGTGTGTGCCATAAACATTGTGCTTAACTCATGCATGACCGGAATCAACAATGCAATGATTCTCATGCGTTATTGCACATTATCACAGTTTAGAAACACAATGCATATACTCAATGCATATTCCAGTTACTAATGACCTACCGGCCATAGCTAACTTTCCAATTGGTGCTCATCTACCTCAACACTCATGCGTGCTCCAGATAATAATGACCTCCCGGCCATGGCTAACTTCCCAGTCAGCACTCATCCGACTCCCGTCGAGCTACCGATAAAAAGATCGGGCTTCGTCCCACCCCGTCGGGCACGGCTACGTCTCAAACTCCCGTTCAGACGGTTTCCCAAAAAGGGACATCGGTCCAAAGTCTATTGCGACCGGCTTACGACTCCCGTCGGGTATCGCCCCCAAACTCCCGTTTGGTGGCGTTCCAATTCAATCTCGTGAGCACACCACTACAACTCCCTTTTTCTCATGATAACGGTCCACTTCCACGGTCCCTCGGACAATCCATTTTCCCTTCTTTGTGGAAAAACATACAATTCATGCGGATGTTTATGCAATAACACACCCAATCACTTCATAGAATCAACACAAATGAATTTTAGACACTTTTCGCATTCTAGATGAACAGTGCACGTGAACAGTACTCGGTGAACAGTACATCGTGAATAGTGTCTCATGAACAGTAAAATTCCAGAATTTAATAAACTATAAATTAAATTCATAAATCATTAAAAGCATTAATTAAAGCAATCATCAATTAATTAAAGCCAAGCATACTTAATTAATCACATAAACCACATTAAGCAAATAAAGCAAGATTAAGCTAGACTAATCTAATTCATCCATCTAACCACATATCTTAGGGCTAATACAAATTAATTAAATCACTTAAACTATAATTAAATCTAACTAAACCAACCCTAAGCAAGTTTAGGCACTAATCGAAGGATTAGGAGCTAAACTCACCCGTTAAGCGGGCCGGAGACACCGACGCGGCGGCAACGACGGAGGCGACACTCCGGGACCTCTATCACGACGATCCGAGGTGGTCCCAAGCTCAACACAGCAACCACAGCTCGGACTCCCACTGAAACTTCTGAAAAACAGCCCTGCTGGAGAAGAAAACAAGTTGAACGGCTTGGCCGGAGCTCCGGCGAGGAGGGTGGCTGGCAACCGGTGACACCCGGGGGTCTTGGGAGTCTTGTTGGAGGTTGGGATGGGCGGAGGAAGGACCGGAATGGGAGAAAAATGGCCGAAAACGCGAAACAGTGCAGGCTGCAGGCGGACCGACGGACCGGCGACGGGTTCCTTCCCGGTGGCGTCCAGGCCCGCCAGCGGCTCCGTTCGGGACGAAATTGGGCTCGTTGGAACGGTCTGTCTCTCCCGGTCACGGTGATAGGTGTATCGCTGGCTGATTCATCCGGGAAGACCACTTTTGACTCGATTCTTTGACGAAGGGTCAGCTGGAGCAGAAACTGAAGGAGAGGGAAAACGAGGAGAGAGAGAGCTCCGTTCGAGGGAGGCCGAATGGGGGAGAGAGAGAGTGAAGTGAAGGCTGTCAAGACCCCATAAATGCTTGCTTCAAGTCCCCATGCCAAGCCATCATCATTTTCTCTCTCTTCTCTAGCCCTTTCTCCCTACAACTAGGGGTATTTTGGTCATTTCACCTTGCACAAATTACAAATCTGACCTTGGGCTGAAATTGGTGGATGGGCCTAAGGATTGGGCTTGGCCATGAATAGGAATGGGCTTTGGAATTTGTTGGGCTTGAAATGAATAAGAATTGGCTCATGGGCTTAGAAGATAAATAGTAGGTTTGGCCCAATGGGCTTATTTGCTTGACTTAGGCCCATTAAGGTGGCTGTCCAACTTTAGGCCTAGGGCCCACACTAACCTGGCCTGGCCCACGTCCTCACGGGCTTGCTTCATTGGTCTAAAAATCCCTTTTCCAATAGCTCGGCTTAACTGATTCCATCGACTATTTGATGTAGCTTCATCCAAAGTCCGTCCCGGACATTCCCGATAATTCAAAGTCCAATCCTAAGTTCTCTTGCCATGTTAATTTCTCCCAATGCCATTTTGGTAACAACTCAGACTGACGGGTGGCTTTGAGGATTCACGCGTGACTGACTCGTATCAAATCACGTTCAAGACATCTCGACGCATGGACGTCCTTGACTGCATGAAATTACGGGGGATAGATTCTTATTTCAAAGTATACGATTGCGAGGATCGACATAGGGTCATTCGTGGATTCGATAACAAGAAACGGAATCACCCGTCGTTCCATTATGTTCTGTCCGCGAATCGACTTTTAGTCGTCCTTAGAATCGGCCTACCTATCTACAGGATTGTCCTCACGTAAATCTCATAGTCAAGTCGTTTTCCCAGGTCGAGTCCTTTAGTCGTACGAGTTCTGTCCTCATTAGCCTTTCCCCTCAAGGTCAGTATCTCAGGAGTGATCAATTCCGAGTGAGATCAACCAACAATGCATTGACGAAATTCACATCCATTCATTTCTCAGAGGACTCGAATTTCAGGATGTCACACTATAGAATCAAGTTCGATTGTTATAAGAGAAAGGGCAGATCAGATGATGTTATCCAATCCATTAGAATCTTGGGAGAAATACATCAAGAAGTCCATCTATGCCTCGAAGAATTATGCTTAAAACGCCAGATGGTCTGTACCTACATCACAGATGACAAGCGCCTTGAATCAGCTTGTTCTCGACAGAAGTTAAAAATCAAATGTTCAAAGCAAGACTGTGATGGTACTTGTGGCAAGTTTTCTCGGAAAAAGAAACATTACAAGAAGATCTGGATAAAGAACTCCAGACACGGCTCCAAGCATTTCCAGAAAAAGGAAAAATGGTGATACCTACGCAAAAGGAAAGATCACACGGGCCAAAGAAGTCAAATCGATGCTTCATATGCAATCAGAAAGGACATTTTGCAAAAAATTGTCCTCAAGCAAGAAAAGGTCAGAATCGTCTACTTCATCACATTGAGAATGAAACAGATATTTCTCTTGAAAATGATGATATTGAATCTTTATTCTCTACTGATAAAGAACCATCTAAACAAACTCTTTGTGTCATCCCCTTTTACCAAACTCCCAGTGAGATTGAGTCAGATTCAGAATCTGAAGACATTTTTCACATATCCTCTACATCTCCAGAACCAAGCCTTGACATATTTTCAAGCCAAACTCACTGTCCCCATTTCCCAGTGAAAATCCTCACCTCGAAGTTTGTCAAACCAATCATTGTTATTGCTCTCATTGATACTGGAGTAAGTTGTTCCATTGTAGACACTAAAGTCCTGCCTGAAGAATATTGGACTCCCTATGTCAGATATTTCAATTCTACTTCTAGAGATACTTTCTCCACAAATGTCAGGACCACTCCGAATGCGTCCAGTTTTTCCTCAGTATTCCATAACTACAAAGATCTTTGGATCAAGTCTCCCCAATAAAGATCTGATAATTTGGTGGGATATCATGACTAAAATCTCTCAACTTCGCATCATCCTTGGAAAAGGTCTTAGATATAAAGATCAATTCTCTGAGTTCGTCAATATTCAAAGACTCTTTTCCATTCAAATGAGTCTACTAGATCCAATCATGCAAAAGTTGTTAGAATCTTGTTCAGAATCCCATTCAGAATTCGCTCAAAAGTGTTCCCATCCTTTATGGGAAAATCCAGAATTCTTTGTTCGCCTTCCTTTAAAAAATAATGAAGATATAAATCCAACCAAGGCGAGTCATATGGGAATGAAGCCAGAACATCTGGCTTTAGCTCAAAGGGAATGCTCAGAACTACTGCAAGAAGGTCTTATTGAAATCTCCAATTCTCAATGGGCTTGTGAAGCCTTTTATGTCAATAAGCGTGCAGAGCAAAATAGGGGAAAATGAGATTGGTAATCAATTATCAATCTCTCAATCTTTTTCTCCAAGATGACAAATTCCCTCTACCATCCAGAGATTCTCTCTTTACTGGTCTAACCAGAGCCCATATCTACTCCAAGTTCAACCTCAAAGCCGAATTTTGGCAACTGGGCATCCACCTTGAAGACAGATCCAAAACAGGATTCTGTATCCCGAACCAGCACTTCCAGTGGAAAGTTCTCCCTTTTGGCCTAAAGGTAGCACCATCCCTTTTCCAAAAGGCCATGTGTCGTATTTTCCAATCAATCTTATCAAGTGCAGCCGTATACATTGATGACATTCTGCTCTACAGTCCTAATGAGCAGTCATACTGTCAACTCCTTGAGCAATTTACAGAAATCGTGAAGAAACATGGTATCATGCTTTCTCAAAGAAAGATGAATATCGCCTAGACAGAAATCGTATTTCTCGGTATGCACCTTAACAAAGGTACATATTACCTAGGGCCACATATCGCTCAAGAATTACTGAAGTTTCCTGAAGATAATTTCACAACAAAACAAGTTCAGCAATTTCTTGGGATAATCAATTATCTTAGGGATTTTGTCCCAAACATTGCAAAACTCTTGATTCCTTTGCAATCCATGCTGAAGAAGAATCCCCCACCTTAGGGAAAACCCCAAACTAAAGCAGTCGCTGAGCTTAAGGAGATTATGCAGAATCTCCCACCATTGCAAATACCATCAATAGGAAAAAGAATTCTTCAAACTGACGCCAGTGATGAATACTAGGCAGCCATCCTCTTTGAAGAAATTGATGGTAAGAGACACCTCTGTGCTCACAAAAGTGGAAAGTTTTCTCAAGCTGAAATGCATTACCACTCCACTTTTAAAGAAATATTGGCAGTAAAAAATGTAATAAAAAGTTCGAGTTTCATCTCATCGACCATCACTTTTTGATAGAATTAAACATGGCATCTTTTCCTCGATGACCAAGTTTAAACAAAAACAGATCCCAAATTCTCAGCTACTTCGATGGGCTGAATGGTTCTCAAAATACTCTTTTGAAACCAAACATATTCCTGGAAAGAAGAATGTGCTTGCTGACTTCTTGTCAAGACCAAAGGCACCAGCCGAAATCAACATGTACATCAAGAGGCCTACCTTCCACATGCTCAATCATGGCGTAAAATACAAGATTGAGAAGATCAAAGATTTGCAAAGTTGGAAATACCCTCTGGAGATTATTCAGTAAATCCAGAACGACAGTCTTGTTGAGAACCCGGAAGACCTTATGTGGCAATGCCACACGGACTGTTCGAGATTCAATGGAGGTTCGATTCTTTATCCTTTTGGATTAAATTCATATTACCCATTCATTCATCCTCTTATCTGGAAGGAAGATGATTTCCCTGATCAGCTCAAAACATTATTATGGTACTTAACCAATAAGTACTTAATAGCCATTGAAATTCCAACCAGAAGGTTCATTGCCAACCTTACCAGCATATTCCTACTTGGGAGAAATGTCGAAAAAGAAAGTGATCAAAATCTTTTAGATTTTCTCAACTGGTTCTATTCTCCCACTTATTGGAAATAGCTCTTGGAGAGAGAATTAAGAACCATGACACCAAATCCTGAAGTCCATACCATCCTGTTTTTCAGACGTCCATGGCATTTTTTCATAAATAATGGAAGCATCATTAATGCTCCTCAGGAAATAGGAACCACATTCTATAAACCTCATTTGGACAGCCGGGAAGCTCGGATTCACAAATCTTATCCAGGATTTGTTAGATTTTGTGGACACGAGTATCGAGAACTTCAGAGAATATTATGCCAAGAAAACAAAACCATTTTTGAAAATGTTTAGAATAATGTACCCATTACGTGGGATCATTATGACCTAGCTCTAGAAGCTAAGGAAGTACTTAGGCAATACAGACAAGCTGCATCGTCTCAAGATCATGAAATGACAGGAACAGATGATATTGTCCAATCCACTCAAGACCCCTATGCACGCTTTGGAGGTCCTCTGTCCCAAGATCCCTACGAACAAGGACATTCGTCCTTATTCCAAAGCATGGACACATCCTTTTATGCACAGCCATCCAACTGGCTTCAGCCAAACATCCCTGCCGATACTCAAGAAGATGACAACACAAACTGGGCTGAAGAAGAAGCATTCCATTGGGCTCATGAAGAAGCATCATCATCAAGAAGACTGAACCAAATCCTCTCACCTGAAGACCTTGAAGCCCTTGAACAAAAATACGAGGCACATCTCCTAGAAGACAGCTCATATGACTCAATCTGTAGCTACAATGCTCATGACGGACGAGATCGCTGAGTCCATACAATTTCACTGTAGCAATCCACTGTTCACTTTTACTGTAACACTAGGCTAGGGAAGGTATTGTTCACAGTACAGTTACTGTTCATAGTGTGCAAATAATTCCCTCCCGGAAGTTTCCGGTGCCTCTGTTTGTATCTAAACCCGTGAACTTGGTCCTTATGTGTGTCTTTGTGACCTCTTATCATTTATAAAAGGCGAGGAGGGTGTATTGTGTTGGACATATGGATTGGTGTTTGCAAATTTCCTCAATTACACTTAGGGGTAAGCATCGGTCCAGGGTCAACCTTAGGCCCAACCCTGCCGGTTCTAGTTCGGTTCCCAGAGAGATTGGGTCGGTCCTTGGTCCTAAAATTCCTGGACCAGCACTGTGCGGGTTGGTTCTCGGTCCTGAGAGTTCCAGGTCAGTCCAACCCGGACTAACCCTGACTCTATATATATATTACTTATAATTTTTTTTATATAGAAAAAACCTTAAAATAAACGGCGTCAACAATATTAAAAAGCTCTTTAGTGAGGAGTTCAAGTAATTTTACATTGTTCTTTAATAACTTAGATTTTTAATGTCTTTTACGTCGTCAATAATCATAATTTATGAATGAGGAAAATGTTTAAGGAGTCCTCACGGCATCCAAAAAGGCATAAACAGCTCTTTATGGCATCATCCTCTAGTATTTGTTATCTTCTGTTTTATTTGTTCTCTTAGTCTTCAATTTTCCAAAATCGAAAGAAACAACTTCTCCGCTCACCACTTAACACTCGCCTCGTTCGCTTTGGGTCACTCGTGCCGCTTGCTGCTCGATGCTCACTTGGCTTGTTGCTTCCCGCTCAACATTCGATGCTCATTCTGTTCGATGCTCATCCCACTTGACCCTCACTGCTTGCCTTTCTTATATGACCTCACTTATCATCGAACCAATTGGGTTGGTATAGTCCTCAGTTGCTCTTTTAAGGAGTAAAAAAAATGAAATAAAAAATTATTGGTTGGTTTTGGATTGACCCTGAAATCGGACCGAATCCATTGGGTTAGTTCGATCCTCAATCGTTTTTTAAGGAGTACAAAAAATGAAATAAAAATTATCGATTGATCTTGGGTTGATCCTGAAATTGGACCAAACCCATTAGGTCAGTTTGATCCTTAATCGCTTTTTTAAGGAGTACAAAAATGAAATAAAAAATTATCAATTGGTCCCGGTTGACTTTGGAACCGGACTGAACCCATTGGGTCATTCTGGTTCTCGGTCCCAAGCTCAATAAGGTCGGTCCTCAGTCCTAAAAATTGAGGACTAGCACTGTACGGGTTGGTCCTAGGGTTAAGGGGCGGACCGGCCTAATCCGAACCATGCACACCCCTAATTACACCATTAGATACCAAAATGGGATCGGCAATTAACAAGTGTAATAAGTCATGCAAAAGTATAATATTTCTCCCAATATGTTTAGTTGGATTGCTAATTGACTCATCACAATTTGATTAGTGGCGACTCCTAATTAAATTATAGGTTAAAATACTCGAACTATAAGTTGCAAATTAATGGGCTTGAGAGAGCCTGGGCTAAGCCTAGACTTAGCGAGCCATTAGCTCAGTGCTTGCGGAAGGGTTCGAAGAGATTGCGACACTCTGATGGCCCTCTAAATAAGAGTGTATTTAGGGTGGGAAGAGGGAGAAAGTCCTTTTGAGTTGTTTTACCTCTCATCTCTGAAATGATCCATGAGAATACTGATATTGCTAGTATGAGTACCTAGAGGGGGGTGAATAGGTATATAAAAGATTTTTCTTCAACAATCGCACAATACTAGACAGTTGATGGATTTTAGACAAACGATAATCAAAGTAAGACTGAGAGAAGAGAAAATTGAACACGCGGTTTATAGTGGTTCGGCTTATATCAAGCCTACGTCCACTCTTCTTCACTGACAGCCTATTGGCTGGATTCCACTATGAACAAAAGAGAAGTTACAGCACGCCTTTGCCTTGATTCCACAGTGTAGATGTTCTACCACACCTCCTCAAGATTTCTCACAAATATAGACTCTCTTTTGTATACAAGTATTCGCTCAAAGGATTTGTTTAAACAAAAGGAGCTTCAGACTTTGGAATTCTTCTATCGCGCACACCTTGAACAACTAAGACCGTCTTCCTTATATACTCCTTTATGCCATCATACCCGTTGGCACTTACCAAAGGAATTCCTCCAATCTACCCGTTGGACGGAATCAATTAGGAAGATCCTTCAAGCTATTAAAGGAACGTGTTGATAGCCCATCAATCCTGTTCGCCCATACAATTAGGATCTCGGTTTCCATAAGTAGAACCTTCCAATAATATTTAGACAATCACCGGATCTTCAATTATCGAGTCAATCTTCGATCAATCAAAGGACTCCGTTATGTTTTCTCCAGCCACAAGATCTTCTCCAGTTGATAAGGTTAAATCCTTAACGAAACATCTAGTTCTGGATAACTTTTCTTCAACGGATTAGAGACTGTCAATGAGGATAGACTTTGAGTCTTGAGTCTGGCAGTCCGGAGGTCTTCAGACTTTAAATAACAGAGTCTGCAAGCCTTCAGACTAGACTGATAGAAACGTTTTGTCAACTTCAAAACACTTCAAGAAGATTTCTCCAACAAATACATCCGCCATAAAAGCAATAACAAGAAGCAAGACTCTAGTCTAGAGTGACCAAATCCAAATCCAACATAGATGAGTCTCCTCAAGTACATAGTTTCTCCCATGGCAAAAGCTACGAATACTCATGTTTCTATCAAGAAAGGAGCTATTCATGGACATAATAGAATAACTAGAGACAAGAACAACTTCTGAATATCCAAATTGACACGTAAATATAAGTTTGAAATATAACCACACTTGAGTTCAATTTTGACGGCTGCAGAAATTTAGCAACAGAAATTCACATGCACTTAATACCCAACACCCTTCCAAGGGAAGTACTGGCTGAATGAACTCTTGAGGAGGTCCTTTCGAAGGAACTACTTGATTTTCTCATTTTGTTTCCCATCTTCTGGACTTTTTTCGGGTTCCAATGCAGTTTTCAAACAATCCTTCAATTCTGCCAATACATGATCTAAGTCAGGCCTTTGATCTCCAGTTGGTTTTGTACAAGACTCTGCAACCCGTATCGCTTTCCAAGTCGATTTGCTGTCGAATTCTCCTTTTAACTTTGGATCCATGATCTTCTGCAAATTTTTACTTTCAATGAGGGAATTCGCCCAATTAAGTATGTGCACATTTCCTTCTGGCTTCATCATCATTGCCGGATGTCCTGTGATTAGCTCAAGGAGTATGATTCCGAGACTGAAAACATCACTCTTCTTGTTTAAGCTTATAGTTGAATGGTACCTGTAGGAAATATGAGAACACAGCTGAGGATAAATCTTCCAAGTCCCAATACATTGCTTTTTGGACTCTAGAGTCATTTGTCAATGCTGAACTTTTCTTCGGTAAAGTTGTATACACTGTGTACAAGTACATGAGTCTACGATGCAATCTTAGGGAGAGCCAGATTTTCTATCCATACAAAGACTATATAGCATATTAATGAGATTAAGTTTAAGCCCATACTCAGGGTCAAGATAACCAGGAGTGCCAACAGCACGAGTTGACACATGAGCATCAGTCTCAGCTGTGATTGTTCTTGAGAGACCAAAGTCAGATATTTTCGCTTGCATTTTTTCATTCAGCAGGATGTTTGTCGCTTTTAAGTCTCTATGGATAATGGGCGGGTCGCATCCATTATGGAGATACTCCAAACCTGCAATTCTTGCAAAAGATCCATTTAATCATTCAAAAAAGGAGGGGAACAAACTACACTGGGCAATATCCTTTAAGTACCTTTTGCTACATCTACAATGATGTGAAGTCTCTGTTTCCAAGTTAAGACTGGCTTGTCCCCTGTCAAATTAGCGTATCTTCTTATTATATATGAGAAAGAAACAAATATTTGCCGGTGTATTCTAAAGAAAAAAAAATTTATACAAGAGGACATGATAAAGTACCATGTAAGTGTTGTTGCAAGTTTCCATTAGCCATGTATTCATAAACTAATGCCTTGTTTTCAGAGTGATCGCAATATCCATGTAGAGAAACCAAGTTTCCATGGTGAACAATCATTAAGTGTTTCTCCTGCAATGTCATAAGTGTCCTTTACCACAATTTTTATCGACAATCGTTTGCAAACAAGTCTACAAATGAGCATCTTATTGCATTGTACCTCAGCTTGAAATTCCTTGTCCCCTTGCCATGATTTTTTCGAGAGCATCTTCACTGCAACTTTGGTTCCATTCTCTAGAGTGCCAAGATATACTTTCCCATATCCTCCTTCACCAATCTCTGTTCCAAAGTTTTTAGTGATCCTTGTGATCTCACCATAATTGAAAGATCTTAATTTCACCATTCCTTCAATAAATAACCAATATATTACCAATGAGTAATAGACTCAACCTTTCGAAGATTTTCAAGTAGACTTCAAAGGAAAATCTCCCGAAGATAACTCCACTTGGGTCCTAAAAAAGTCAACCTATGGGAAGTGAAAATCTAGGCGAGGTTTGAAGTTTTGGCACCTAGCTCTCCATATGCTAAGATACAATAACTTTGGTGGTCATCAATCCTTGGGGAGCATTAGACTAATAAGAGACAATTGTATTTTCATGTAACTATGCTATGGACAAGAAGTCGAAGAATAAGTTACCTCTTATCTGTTTCCTTCTAATCAACCAAATAACGACCAAACAGATAATTACGACCACGCCTGAAACCGATGCAACAACTGGGACCAAGATGGAGTTTTTAGTTTTAGCCTCCTTCTTTGGGCAAGGACTTGCCGAGCAAAGATCGGGATTGTTGTCAAACCTGTGACAAAAAGGTAAGTAGGTAAAGTTACGTTTCTCGAACTGCTTTGCCACATGTTGATCACGAGCGGCCTTCTTACTTGCTTTGAATCACAATAAAGCATGTTAATATAAAAGTCTTTTTATACTCTAAGAGAGGAGAGAGAGAGAGAGAGAGAGAGAGAGAGAGAGAGAGAGAGAGAGAGAGAGAGAGAGAGAGAGACCTCAGGTCCAATCCGTTGTCCTTAACCATTCTTTTAAGAGCCTCAGGAACTGAACCATTTAGCTTGTTTCCGCTTAAATTCCTGCAAAGCATAACCATGAATAAAGACTCATGCCCTGTCAATTCTTCGGGGGCTACTAAGGCACATTTACTTACAGAATTCTCAACTTCGGCAAATTTGCCAAAGTTTCTGGTATGGCTCCTGTAAGTTCATTGTTGGACAAATCTCTGATACAAAGCAAGTCTGGGTAGTTAACAATTCAATAGATCTCATCCGAAATTTCAAGAATATGAATAAGAAAAACAACAAACATTTTGAGCCAAAGAGGCCAAAAATATCGTTGCACTGCTTTAAAATTGATGCTCCACATAAACTTCCTCCAGTAAAGTCTCGCTCTTGAACCCTCCGAAATAACTTTTTCTTCAGAATAAGTAAAAACGAGTTCTAAAGCAAGAACTAGAATGTCCCAACACATTCAAACAGAAATTATAAAATTTGCGCCCTTCATGCATCCCAACAAAAGTTGACCCCCATGGAAATGTAAAGTTGAGAACACTATTTAAATCACCACGGTGATACTTCTTTTCAATTTTTTTCCTGGGTAGACATTTAAAGGCAAGATTGATACAACTAAGATTTAAAGTGCACTCAATCCTAATACACCATCACCTCTATAAGGGCCTCACTAGGCTAATACTTACAAGGACTCCAATTCAGATAGATTTGATAGTGAAGAATGGATGTTGCCCCTCAAATTGCTGGAGCTCAGGTTCCTGCCCATAATCAATTAGATGAGAGGAAGCTGTGTCATTGCCGTGTTCACAAAGGCGGTAATGTTGGTTCGATACACAAAAGTTTATGCACTCAACTGTGGAGAACTCAATGTAACCTAAGATTAAAATGGAGAAGCTCACGACCGATGAAGGAGTTTTTATAGATTAATGGAGTCATATAGAGGAACGAACTTCCAATTTCTCAAGAAGAATGAGAAAAAGCCTTCAATTCTTCAATAAGAAAAGAGAATTCTTTTAAAGTTTCACAAGCCGTACCGGCATCATCCAACAAGAAATAGGGGCAAGAAGACTCACAGTGAAATAACCCTCGGAGGATCTCCATCATTACAATTCAGATCCTTCCACGCAAATTTGCTTGGTACACATGGATCACCTTGCCAGCTATCTTTTTTCACGTCATACTCTGCCTTGGTGGCAGTGAGAGCTTTGACTGTAGTTTAGAATGCAACAAGATCAGTTTGCTTCAAAAGAAGGATGATAGATGGGGATTTCCAGCAGACAGAAGTCATGCATTGAATTTCATCTTTCACTCTCTAAAGAATGGTAACATTAAGGAATTGGTGAAAACAACTTCCATGTGCAATTTGAAGTGATTTTACAGTAAAAATCTATGCTGAGCAAGGAATAGCCTGTTAATCAGCAACTACCATAATTCAAAGCTCACTTGAAGAGGATTCTTTTGCTATCTCCAGGTTGTTTTAGTCCACAACCATCTATAAACTAAATTTTCACTGCAGATTTCTACCGTGCACTCTGAATGACCACAAAACACTTGGCTTATCCTTACCACGAAACTGCAGTTTTATAACATCATGTCCAACAATCCTCATGCATCTCCTGTAAATTCGCAAGCCCCTTTCATTGGAGCAACCAAGGCAAGTGAGTATAAAAAATTAGCTTCCTAGAGTTTGCATGTAAAGAGTCCTGGGAGATATGAACTTTTAAGAGTGTCCTAGAGAAGTGTGAGCGTACTCTTCTAGTCTCTAAAGTGTCGCATGGGATATATACCTATTAAACAAATGATTACTTCCAAAACGGGGTTTCTCTTCCTTTCAATTCAGCAACCTAATACGAAAGCCAAGTAAGCCAAAACTGTCTATATGTTGTTCATGCCAAGGCTGTACTTCACAATATCTATGGTAGCACTAGCACAAGCAAAAGTAGAAGCGCGAAAGATTACCATCATCTTGGGCTGTTGGTACATTCGGAAGTTCTTGAATTTGAAAGATCTCCATGGCATTGATGATCGGTGGCGGATATCCAGACTGCCCCGTTGTTGCTTTGAATAAGAAGCTGATCGTGGACCCGGAGAGTGGAGGGGAAACTACGGTCACTGACTTCAAGTACTCGAGCCTCACCGTCTGCATGAATTGCCCATCTCCTGTGGAAACCGTGAAACTCCTCTGCTGGCCACTCGGCAAGATTTGGGTTTCGGCAAAATGGAAGTACACAATCCATTTAGCCGTCACGTTGGGTGAAATTAGAGAATAGACTATAGGAGCTTGAGCGGTCTGGAGGACGTCCCCTGGAACCTTATAGGAGTTGTAGTTGTTGGATAAATCTGAGGCGGACGCCCCCTGGTTGAGCTTACGCCAGTCACGAAAGGTCCGATTATTCCAGATGCGATCATAAACATCGTCCGGGTACCTGGGTGGGACATTTTCACAAAATTCCTGTGATGCCAATGTAATGTCCGCAGAGTATGTTCCATATGCCAATTATCAAATGAAATTTTCAAATGCACTTGCCGCCAATCCGATTTCGAGGCCATTGTCTCTAATTAAACTCCGATTGGGTGATTATTCGTTCAATTATTACTCCCCGTAACTTTTAGTAACAAAAAATGAAGTCTCTAGTATTTAATCATTCACACCCGAAAAGCTGACACAAAGGGACTCTTACGGTCCCTGTGCACCAATCCACGGGTTGTAACTTGTTGTAATCCTTACCTATTTTTCATAAACCGTAATGCACAAAAACATACGACTAGGCTATAAGACAGGCGAGACTTACTCTTTTCTCCATCCAATGGTCATTAAGGGGTTGAGATCATTCCATAGGATCCTTAAAAACACCTATTAGTTTGACTCAGCAGCCTCCCTCTATAGAGAAAGTCTTTTAATTTTAAGTACATATTTTAAATTAGAGCACCCCCAATATAAGAGCCGAACCGAAAACAGTTAGACTCGGCTCATCCTTATTTCTCTCTCTCTCTCTCTCTCTCTCTCTTTCTCTCTCTCCTGACCGTAACCCCGACTCTCTCTAACCATCCCCGTTTCTCTCTCTCTCTTTCTTCCTTTACCCACTCTTTGCAACCATCCTCTTTTCTCTCTGCTTTACAGGACATTGGAGACTTCTGAGGACTGGATGAAGATTAATGGATTTTGATTGCAAGAATATCAATGCAGCCACCCGCAGTATTCATCAAGCTTGATTATCAGCACTCGGAGATTCAATCCATTCATTCTCTATATTTTGTCTTCCTCGAGTAGAAGCTACAGGATTATAGCATATCTTCACCTATCCAAACATTTTTGTTAATTCCCTTGAATTCTCCGAGATGCATGCCTCAAAGCTTTCACCACATATAAAAGAAACCAGGCTATTTCCTCTCTTGGTCATCTTTGACTTTGCCTCCATTTGAGCACTCACCTCACCCGATCAACGCAGAACCAAACCCAAATCAAAGGAAATCTGAGGAATCATCCCAAAGACCGAAGAAACCTTCCACTTGGGAGGAGGAAGTCTCAATCAAGACGAGCACAAGGTCGAGCACGAGGAAGGCCTCATCAACAAAATCAAGGACCAGCTTCATGGTGACGATGTAGTGCACGGGCTGGAGGAGCAGCGGCAAGACAGAGGGAGACCAAGATTTTGATTTAGGTGCACATGAAGAGGATGGAGTCGAGAGCCTGCTCTTGGAGATCCAGGTGCAGACCACAAGGGGAAGAAGACTGTGCTAGAGGGCTTTGCTTTCTCTGGGAGCAAGAGAGCATTTGGTTTAATGTTTTTCATTTCGGTTTGGGTCCAAACTGAAGATGTTACTCTAAAGGTTTTTTTTTTTTTTTTTACCTATTACCCGAATCGGAAGATGAGGTTCGGTCCGATTCGGATATGTTTGATAATAATAATACAGCACTCTTGAGAATTTGACAAACGAAGAAGGCTTTTCAATGCATCTAGCACATAGATACGAAAATATTTTCGATCTCTAGATTTTACTATTCTGGGTACAAAATAATTATTCAGAACTAATATACATAACCACAATACTTAAAAATAAAATAAAATCTCTTAACACTTTTCAAAGTTAAATTCAAATCTTTCTCGACATATTTAGATTGTGCAAGAAAGTTACATTTGTTCTTCTTTTTTTAACAAAACAAAAAATGAAATATAAAAAGAGAACTCACCTGATGTTCCCGCTTAAGCCTCCGATGTCAAATCTATTGTCAAGCCTCAAAAATCCTGATTCATTCCAATAGGGAGAATTGATTAAAGGTCTAAGTTCCAATGCCGAAATGAAGGGCACTCCTTTACCAATATTTACGAGGCACACTTGTATATAATCCCTTTGAGGCACATAGACAACTTCTGTGAACACATAATTGGAAGTATTGATCGTATCCCAATAATTAACATCGATGTATAGGTCGAATGTAGGAATCTGGTTCTTCCTATCATAGTTCCCATACAAAAATGTTGCCCTAATCAAGTATGTGTTGCTCTTGCCATTGTCTGGTCTTAGGGTGTAGCAGTTTCTTGTTCCGTTAGGAAAGCTCCTCAAAGTCTTGTTATAGCATCGTATTGCTGGTAGATGAGATCTGCGCATATCATGTTCTCTCCAGAGTCTACATAATCTTTGTCCACCACAAAATTTATCCCGTACTTCTTGTCGGGGTATGGTTTTTGTTCTCCACAATCGATACTTATGAAACCTTGAAACTCAAAAATGGAAATAGAATAATTAGTCGTTAGAATTATGACTCCTCCAAATAATAGTTCAAATGTTTTCATTTTGAATTGAGATCATCCAACGAGATCCATTCATATTTTAATTATATATCTTTTAAAATAGATAAGACCGTGTTTTTAACTAGTCAAAGTTGAGGACTCTCTTCGTTCTGTAATATAAGAGCAATGAAGCATTTCTTTCAAATGAAAGTTCACATCACAAGTAATCACAAGTAATGGATCGTGTTGTGATTGATATGATACATAGAAGAATGAAGTTTCGGAAATATAGATAGAATGGATTGGACGTAGGACTTTGATCTCATTATTTGCTTCTAATAAAAGAAATGTGGATAGTAAATCATAGAGTAATAATTACTTGTTGGGTTATGAGAAAATATTGTGAATAATAAAATGGAACGAGAATTACAATGGATTTAATCTAGAATCTATAATACATGCTTGTATATATTTAAAAGTAATATTCTAAAATACCAGAACACGATTATGGTTTAACAATTATAAAATTTAACGGACATTATTCTAAAATTAGAATTAATGAATTTAAATCATACTAACTAGAAATAACCTCAATTATTTTGTTAATATCTATTTTATCGTATATCAGAGTATACTGTCATATTGGGGGAAATGTCTGTGTTTTTCTCTTGATTTGTGAGCTTGAAATGGAATAAATGAACATTCCCTCGCTTGGCACATGGGATGACAGTTCCAGCAGAACTGAGGCAATTATGCTTTCTTCCTTTATAAACTTATCGCGATTCAAATATCCTAACTTGAAAACACATCTCTCTCTATCTCTCTTCATGTATGGAGTCAGATCTGGCCCCGCCTTGACCCGTCTCTAAGCATACGCGCAGAGAGAGAGAGAGAGAGAGAGAGTGATAAGGTTGAGTATGTGCTATGGCTCACCGGCCGCAACCAGGCTCCAGCTTCAACGAAGAAAGAGAAGGGAGAGAGGAAAAGAGAGATGAAAGAAAGGAATTGATGTAAGTTCTTATGTTGATTTGGAGGTGCAGTGCCTCCCGTCGTTATTCCTTTTAAATTGATTCTTCTGTACCAAATGTAACAAATTACCGCCTTTCAAGCTCGTATGAAAGATTCAAAAGACACTATCCCTATATGATTAGGACTAGATCGATGGGTGATGGCTAATCCGATAGACAAAATCAATCATGTCATAAAAACTTGTATTATTTATTTTCACATGCGATCTACGTGAAATTTATTATTTCTTGATTTTTCCTACATGCAAACCTATTATTTCTTGAATGTTGAGTCGTGTCTTTCGTTTGTTGTAGTCGAACGGCAGATGATATATTCTAGATCTCTCAAAGGCTCTACCATAGGAAGGTCATGAAACCTATTACAGGGGTTCATAAATTTGGTATATGTTTACTTAAATCAATGTGAACAAAGTCATAATTAAGCCCCGTTCGTTTTACGAAAAATATAGTGTTTTCGAAAATTGTTTTCCAAGAAACCATTTTTAGAAAAATTATCATATTTTCTGATATTCGGCTAAAATTTGAAAAAGAACTAGAAAATATTTTCCACCGTTCGATAAGAAAAATCTTTTTCTTCATGCACTTATTTTCAATAAATTTTATTATCGATTTTTTAATCTTCTTTCTATATTTCTTCTTATTCCTTGGCCTTGATCGGTCGTCGGCTACGATGAAGACTCACGAGACTGGAGCTCTCTAGATTCCAACGAGGCTGGAGCCTCGCCGGCCTATGCCTCGTTGGATCAGGTGAGGCTTGAACTCACCCAAGGTTGACGAGCTCGGGCCTAGCTAAATCTGGTGAGCTGGGCGGGGCTTGAGCCCCATTAGAGGTCGACGAGGCTTTGGCGACCTTGGGCAAGGCCTGCACCTAGCCTAGCTTGTCAAATCTGCCTCGCCAGCTTGAGGCAAGAACGAAGCTCACCGATGGCTGATCGCCAACCGCCTCTATGGCCAGTAATCGAAAAAAAAAAAGGAAAAAAAATTGAAAATTCCATTTAAAAAAAAAAAATATAAGAAATAAAAGGAAAATGTGTTCGTTGAAAATAAGGTGGGAGAAGTTATGGAAAATATTTTCTTTCTGAAAAGTGAAAAACATTTTCCCACTTTTGAAAGTGTTTTTTTTTTAATAGCGGAAAACGTTTTTATTAACTAGTTTATTTTTCGTGAAATGAACACCGAAAATCCAAAAACATTTTTTGGAAATTTTTTTTCTATGAATTAAACAAAGTCTTGATATCATAGTTATTTTCCCAGGAGGTAAGACGGGAGAGACTTCAAATTCTGGTTTACTGATTGGTGTCTCAGTTAGCTTATAAGGTTTAGAGAGAGAGAGAGAGAGAGAGAGAGAGAGACCTGGCTGGGCTTGATCCTGCAGCATTACTCCCGGAACCAGAGAAGCAATCCACGCACACAAAATCAGTAGCACAGCTGACCTCTCCATTTGAGAGAGAGAGAGAGAGAGAGAGAGAGAGAGAGAGAGAGAGCTATAATGGCGTCGCAATGTGGAAGATGATGAATGCGGCAACATTTATACGAGGTTCACTGGTGCTAGGAACTAGGGTGTGCACAGAAAAAGAGAACAGTCCCTCAGGGATAATTAAATATAAGTGAAACCCTCATTTATCATAACTCATTTTCGTTAAAAAATGTCTTTTGATATTTATCTTTTACAACTAATCATACGGTAAGACAATGCTGTATTTGTGCTTAATTTTTTCATGCTCCATTTAAGTATGTTTTGCATGATAATCCGCACAAGAAGCGAGTTAATATCTAGTTATGAGATATTAGACTTCCATTTTCATCTCCAACAAAATGAACCAAAGCTGATAATTTTGATATTTTGAATTCTCATGCACATCAATATTATGATCTCTTAATCTGGGAAGAATCATCATCGCATTGAGATAAAAGGTGTGATTATGTGGTGTCGTAAATCCACATCTATAGGTTGGGATTTCTGATCGAGATTGTTGGTGCAGTATAAGACTTGGAATTTGGGTTGATGGATAGTCTCAAACTTCAGTATATGAATTATTAAATACGTATCAGAATGCTCATTGACGTGTGTGAGTTAGATATTCTTTTCTTTTTCTTTTTTTTAAAGGCTTGGTTTTAGTCACGAAAGGAGACGAAGATCCCCACAACTAGGTCTTTGTTATTAGTGATGAAAATTTTACTTTTTCCATCACACGTGAAAAAAGAAGAAGAAATTTACATATGTATGAAGATCTGAATATATATATATGCATGCATGAATTTGAGATTTAAATATGGATATCGACTCTATATGTGCAATTAGATCATAACATTACATGGTGTTGAGATTCAAATGTAAGTTGTGTTCGATATGTTTCAGCATATTGACACTTCAAAAGAGTAGGTATGCCCTACTTGTATAGATCCTGAAATTTTGAATCATGATGCGTGTGGGGAAACTAGCTAAGCAGGAATTTGAGTTCTAATAAGAGAATTTTACTTTTATATTTTAGATTAATATTATGAAAAATCTTAAACCGGTACACCTATAATAAATTTATCGAAAATTAATTTTTTGATCATAGAAAACTCTAAATTGATAATCAATTTGTCGATTTTAGTGGTATTAGCCCTTATTTTTTAATGCTTCTTTCCAATTAAAGTTAGGGGACTGACCAAAAAAAAATTGAAGTTAAGGGAGACTAATCATGTCGCAAACATTCTTACTGTATATAGTCGTCGCGGTCAACGTCGTTTTATAGTCATCATGGTTGTCGTCATTATACTATTATTATTCAAAGTTGGAGAAGAGTCAGCATGTCACCAATCCTTTCACTATTTATAGTCGTTCTTGTCATTACATTAATATCATTTTATTATTATGCACTTTAGCAATCAATTTACATCATGTTTCACAGATTCAATCACGAGGCTCATCATGGACTACGGTCCCAAAGATGCAGTACCCTTTTTTTAATTTTTTTAATTTCAGTACGCTACTTTTGTCATCCTCTTTTTGGACCATTCAGAACAAAAAGTAATCAGTAAACTTTTGAAATCTGGCCATCCTTTTGATAGTGCCCTTTCCTTGACCTGAGTTACTTGCCCATCTCTCTCGGTAAGTCTCTTTAACGCATAATAGGTGGAACAATACTGATAAATTCCGTTGGATGAGTTTACATTAACCTAAGTTTCATACAATTTTCCACGGGCATTTCTCCTTCGGCTCAATTAACTTTAAACTAATTTTTTTGACAAAAACTCCTTCCGTTCTAGAGCTATGAGAAGCATTTCTTTCAGTTCAACGTCCCCTGATATAGCTTTCACGTTTTTGCTCTAGCAAGAAAACTCCTTTTCTTATGATTTTTCCTTGTGGATTGGATATCTTGGATTGAAAACTCTTGAGAGTTTGAGCATTCAAGCGACTGTAATATTTTTTTCCTAATTATTGTGGAACAATCTCAATCCAATGTGGTTAGGTTTTATTTCTACAATTTATTTCTTGTTTGAATCATTTGTTTGTTCACACTTTTCACATTAGTCGTAAGGATTTATTATTGATCAATTATTCTAGATATTTTGTCTATATGTAATTATCATTATGGGTTTTATTAAATTTGAGTTGGAGAAATTTACTGTCAGGAATTATTTTAATCCTTAGTGCATAAAAATGTGTGTGATATCAAAGCTGTAGTGTTTGGATTTAGCATTGGGGGAGATGATGAGGTGAAGGGGGAAGAGAGAAATGATGACATGGGAGGGAGGGACGAGGGAAAAAAAATCTAAGGAGTGGCGTGGGATGAGAGAGAAAATCTAGGGAAATGATAGCACGGCAACCTGAAAAGCTCAATACATTGCAAAAGCGGGGCGTGTTCCCAACGCACCCTCTGTCCCAGTGCATTGCAAGAGACGAGAGTGAAAACCTCTTCGTCTTCTTTTTATCGAGAACAGGCATAGAGGCTAGTGTCACGGCCCGAAAGTTAGCATGACCAAGAGGTTTCCATGGCACGGGCGTGACACGTGACGACCCTCGACTTATGTTCCCGAGATGTATAGTATTCTCCTAGGGGCGGGCGATACTGTATTTGTACGCATACGTTATAAATGCGAGTAGCTGGTAGTTGGCCATAAATGCATATAGCTGGTAGTTGGCTATGAATGCAAGTGGTTGGTAGATGGGGAGGTGCAATCTCCACCGTTAGATCTAAGGGAGATCTACGGTTAGGGTTTGCCTTATACTTGTATATAAGGGGGTGTCCTCCCTCATTGTAAAGCATTCACAACATATATGAAAATCCAGAGCTTCTCTCTCATCAAGTGTTTATCTCTCTAGAAGTTCGTTGTGAGTCGAGTGTGTGAAAGGCTGCTTAGGGGTAAAACCTTAAGGCCGCACGGGTGAATCGAGAGTTGATCGATCGGCCCGTGACAAGTGGTATCAGAGCTGATTTGCGATCCAAGCGCAAGTGCAATGGCTGATCCACGATCTGATGAGGCGCTAGTCCTGGGTGATGACTAACGGCGATCGTGGGCGGAACGCCGAGAAGAGCGGCGTCAAGGGGAAGAAGAACCGTGGTGCTTCGAAAGAACCTATGGGGGATCTTGCACAACGGATGGCGAAGCTAGAGTTGTTCGTCTCCGATGTCCAAGGATCGGTCGACGACCTGACCCAGACCGTGGACGGAGTTGACGCCGGAAGGGAGGAGCTGGTTGCGGAAGTGCAAGAGCTCAAGACCGGCATGGGAGAACTCCGCCACGAGTTGCTGGGGATCTTACAGGAGGAACTAGCCCAACGGTACGAACCCTTTGAGGCTGCAATGGCGGCCATGCGCGCGGAGATTGCTGAGCTTACGGGTAAGCTCACGGAAGCACAAGCTGCACGTGTGAACGGTGTCATCACGGTGCAAGGTCCACGGGTGGACACGCCAAAGCCAAAGGAATTCCGGGGCTCGCGGGTGGCCAAGGACGTGGACAACTTTCTGTGGTACATGGAGCGATACTTCCAGGCCATGGGAATCAACGACGACCAAACACGGGTAAACACTGCATCCATGTACTTGGTGGATAGTGCTTTATTGTGGTGGCGTCGTCGATCGGATGATAGGTGCGGGAATCCTATCACGACCTGGGTAGGCTTCGTCGAAGAGTTTCGACGGAACTACTTTACCGCTTATGCGGAGGAGGAAGCTCGTGACGAGCTGAAGCGTCTCGAGCAAAAGGGTGGTGTGCGCGACTACATCAAGCGGTTCTCGGAGTTGCTACTCCAAATCCCCTCGATGAACGAAGTTGAAGCGTTTCACCAGTTCATTGGTGGTCTCAAACCATGGACAAAACAAGAGTTGAAGCGGTACAACGTGGGAGACCTCACTACGGCCATGACCGTAGCCGAGTCGCTCGTGGAGTACAAGGCGTCGCCTTCCACATCCCGACCGGACACCCGTCCAAGGGACAAAGGCAATGGTGGGGGAGATTAGGGTCGATTCAACAATCGCCCGACTGGAGCTAGACCGCCGAATGGTCCTCATCCTCACCGGGCCAATGCTTTGGACAAAATGGAGGTGGGCAAAGGAAGGTACGTTCCTATAGCTGCTTCTTCTGCGACGGCCCACACATGGCGCGGGATTGCCCGAACAAAGCCAAGTTGGCCGCTCTTTGCAAAGAAGACGAGCCTAGGGAGGAAGCACGGTTGGGATCGTTGCGACTCCTTAGCACAATCAAGGCCAAGAAGGCAAAGGAGCCTAAGGGCTTGATGTTCGCGGATGTGAAGATCGGAGTGACCACAATGAGTGCGCTCGTGGACACGGGAGCATCCGACATCTTCATCTCGGAAGAAGCTGCGAAGAAGCTTAACCTACGGGTTGAGAAGGGAGCCAGCTGGCTCAAGACCGTAAATTCGAAGGAAGTCCCTGCGATCGGGGTTGCACGGGACGTGGAACTACAACTCGGCTCATGGAGAGGCAAGGAGACTCTAGAGGTAATTCCGCTTGACGACTACGATATTGTCATTGGAATTAAATTCCTAGATAGGATTCAAGCTGTTGTAGTTCCCTTTGCGGAATGTATATGTGTGTTGGAAAAGAGTAGCCAATGCATGATTCCGGTACATCGTGAGTCGGAGCGTGATCGAAAGATGATCTCGGCCATACGACTCACCAAAGGAGCAAGGAAGGGAGAGGTGACCTTCCTGGCAACCTTGAAGATCTAGGACGACAAGGGCGAAGGGAAAGAAGTCCCGACGGGCGACCCAAGTCCTCGACTCGTTCAAGGATGTTATGCCTTCGGAGTCGCCCGAAGTTGCCACCCAAGAGAGAGGTGGATCACCGGATCGAGCTAGTGCCTGACGCTCGACCGCCTGCCATGGCGCCTTACCGTATGGCGCCGCCAGAGTTAGAGGAGTTGAGGAGGCAACTCAAGGAGCTGCTAGATGCGGGCTACATACGGCCGTCCAAGGCCTCGTTCGGTGCGCCGGTCCTATTCCAAAAGAAGCACGATGGGTCACTCCGGATGTGCATCGACTACCGAGCGCTGAACAAGCTGACTGTGAAGAACAAGTACCCGATCCCGCTCATTGCGGATCTCTTTGATCAACTTGGGGGCGCTAAGTGGTTCACCAAGCTGGATCTTCGATCGGGGTACTACCAAGTTCGGATCGCCGAGGGGACGAGCCGAAGACGGCGCGTGACGCGGTACGGATCCTACGAATTCCTGGTTATGCCGTTCGGCTTGACCAACGCTCCGGCCACTTTCTGCACGATGATGAACAAGGTACTCCATCCTTTCCTAGATAGGTTTGTTGTGGTTTACCTAGACGACATCATCATATATAGTCGGACGTTGGAGGAACATGTCGAGCACATAAGGCAGGTCTTCCAAACTTTACGCGAGAACGAGCTGTTCGTCAAGCGCGAGAAGTGTGCCTTCGCCCAAGAAGAAGTTCCGTTCTTGGGGCACATCGTTGGGGGTGGACGTGTGCGGATGGACAAGGCGAAGATACAATCGATCGTCGAATGGGAGCCGCCGACGAAGGTACCTGCGTTGAGGTCGTTCTTGGGCCTCACCAACTACTACCGACGGTTCGTGCGGAGCTACTCAAGCATCACCGTGCCACTCACGGACCTACTGAAGAAAGAAAGGGCGTGGGAGTGGACGGATCGATGCCAAGGAGCCTTCGACCGATTGAAGACCGCCATGACCAAGGAGCCGGTGTTGGCGTTGCCCGACCACACCAAACCTTACGAGGTAGAGACCGATGCATCAGATTATGCGATCGGTGGTGTTCTTATGCGGGATGGACATCCGGTGGCGTTCGAGTCCCGAGCTGAACGACACGGAGCGTCGGTACACCGTCCAAGAGAAGGAGATGACCGCGGTGGTGCACCGCCTTCGGACGTGGAGACATTACATCCAGGATCAAAGTTCGTCGTGAAGACGGACAACGTGGCCACGAGTTACTTCCACCCAAAAGAAGTTGAGTCCGAAGCAAGCTCGGTGGCGGGATTTTACGGCGGAATTCGACTACGCGGGGAGTACAAGCCGGGAAGGCCAACTCCGTGGCGGACGCGCTGAGTCGGAAGACGGGCGATGAGCCACACGATGAGTTGACCGAGCTGTCCATGGGTCGGCCGCATCAAGGAGGGATTGGCGCATGATCCAAGAGCCCAAGCCCTCATCGGGTACGCCAAGGAGGGCAAAACCCGACGTTTTGGTGCGAGGACGAGCTCCTCTACACCAAGGGAAGGCGGTTGTACGTGCCCTTCTATGGAAAGCTGAGAAAGGAGATCTTACGCGAGAGCCACGACTCGAAGTGGGCGGGTCATCCAGGGATCCACCGCACGTTGGCCCTCGTCGAAGATCGGTACTATTAGCCACAAATGTGCGACGACGTGGAGGCATATGTGAAGACTTGCCTGGTTTGCCAACAAGACAAGTTGGAGCAACGATCGTCGCCAGGTTTGTTACAACCACTTCCCGTTCCATCCCGTCCATGGGAAAACATTTCCATGGACTTCATCGTCAACCTACCCAAGTCCGAAGGGTGTCGGACTCTGATGGTGGTGGTTGATCGGTTCTCCAAGTATGCAACCTTTGTGCCTGCGACAAAGGATTGCCCGGCCGAAGAAGCGGCCAAGCTATTCATGAAGCATGTGGTGAAGTACTGGGGGGTGCCACAAACGATCGTGAGCGATCGGGATCCCGCTTCACGGGACGTTTCGGTCCGAAGTGTTCGAGGCTGCTGGGTCGGAGTTGAACATGTCAACGAGCTTGCATCCCCAAACCGACGGTCGAGACGGAGCGGGTCAATGCACTCTTGGAGATCTACCTCCGGCACTACGTGAGCACGACGCAAGTAGATTGGGCAAAGTTGATCGACGTAGCCCAATTCTCCTACAACTTGCATCGGAGCGAGTCGACCGGCCAGAGTCCATTCGAGGTTGCAACTGGGCAACAACCGAACACCCCGAGCACCATTGCTTCGGGTTACCGGGGGACTAGCCCGCCCGCGTACAAGTTCGCCAAGAATATGCAAGAGGAGGCGGACTTGGCCCGGGCGTGTCTACACAAAGCCTTCAAGCGCATGAAGAAATGGGCGGACAAGAAGCGACGGCATGTAGAGTTCCAAGTTGGAGACCAAGTGCTGGCCAAGCTGCACGTGGTTCTTCGATACAAGGACGTGCACAAGGGGTTGATCCGTCGCTACGAGGGGCCATTTCGAGTGCTACAACGGGTGGGAAAGGTTGCATACAAGCTGGAACTACCTCCAAAACTCAAGGTACATCCGGTGTTCCATGTAAGTATGCTCAAACCCTTCCAAATTGATGAGGAAGACCCGGATCGAGGAGAGTCTCATCGAGCGCCGCTCGGGGCAAAGACCTCGTATGATCGGGAAGTCGAGACCATCTTGGCAGACCGAGTCATACGAAAGAGATATTGCGCGCCCAAGCGTGAATATATGATCCGATGGAAGGGCCTTCCGGAGAGCGAAGCGATTGGGAGCCCGAGGAGAGTCTTTGGCGTTCAAGAAAGAGATAGAAGATTTCCATGCTGAAGACGCGACGAGGGCGTCGCCTGATTAGGTGGGGGAGAATGTCACGGCCCGAAAGTTAGCATGACCAAGAGGTTTCCATGGCACGGGCGTGACACGTGACGACCCTCGACTTATGTTCCCGAGATGTATAGTATTCTCCTAGGGGCGGGCGATACTGTATTTGTACGCATACGTTATAAATGCAAGTAGCTGGTAGTTGGCCATAAATGCATATAGCTAGTAGTTGGCTATGAATGCAAGTGGTTGGTAGATGGGGAGGTGCAATCTCCACCGTTAGATCTAAGGGAGATCTACGGTTAGGGTTTGTCTTATACTTGTATATAAGGGGGTGTCCTCCCTCATTGTAAAGCATTCACAACATATATGAAAATCCAGAGCTTCTCTCTCATCAAGTGTTTATCTCTCTAGAAGTTCGTTGTGAGTCGAGTGTGTGAAAGGCTGCTTAGGGGTAAAACCTTAAGGCCGCACAGGTGAATCGAGAGTTGATCGATCGGCCCGTGACACTAGGATCAGGAAGTTCCTAATGCGCTTTGAGAGAGAATCTCTCCTTCCTCTCGCTAAAGTGAGTCCATTTGCCTCCTTAAATTCTATCTTGAATTCAAGAAACAATATTGAAGCCTCTCTCTCAACTTGTCTTTCATGGTCACTCTCTCACCATTCATCACAAAACAACGAAATTGCACATGAAAGGAAAGAGGGCTGGCTGCCGTTCCGATGTGCTCCTTCGGGGTAGAGAGGAACGAGGGAGGGAAATAAATTTTGGGGAATAAGGGTTTGGGAAAAAAAAAAGAGAGGAAAATAATTTTTGGACAGCGATGTTATATTTGTTAAAAAAATAAATAATTAGCTAAAAATAATGTTCAACAATGAAAATACTAAAATTTAAATAATGATAAATTTTAATTATTATAGAAGATTATAATTTTTTTAAATAAGTTAATTACAACTTTTTGTTAGTTATTGGTTTCATCTATAATTTTTTGCTAAAGTTAGAAATACATTTATTAACTATTATTAGTACAAATTCATTGTAAGCTCTTTTTTATTATTTATTTATTTTGTAAATTTGAATCAAATTAATTAAAAATAAAAATATTTATTTAATATATAACGTGTCCTAACGTGTTGGAATTTTTCATTTTTTAGAAATGACATGTCGGCGTATAATGTCGCATATCCGTGTCACGTGTCCGTGTTACTTAGTATATAACAGTGCTAAATCTAGGGGATAATGTTTTGGTTGAAGAGATAAAATAGACGAGTGTCGATGCAGTCTTGAAGTGTTGTACATATGAAAATCTCTCTTGAAGAAACTTTTCTTGATTCAACGGTTCTTCACTCCAAGATGATAGAGGAATGTCAATCTAGGATCACCTAAATGAGTTAAATAAAATCATCAATATTCTGAGCAATGTGAATGAGAAGATATCTAACTAATGGCAAACTATGATATTGCTTTATTCTTTATCCAATTCTTATGAGTAATTTTGTGGTTATCTAATGAGAGGAAGTGAATTTTGCACTATTTTCCAAAAGAATGATAGAAGAAATTGTAGGGCAACGAACGTAGAAGTGGCACCGATGGCTTGCGTGTCAAAGGCAAAAACTTAAAAAGATGGGTTCTTATTAAAAACACCAGTCTAGATTGAAGTTTAAAGCAATGAAAAAGTCGTTAAGATGTTACGACTATCAGAAAGAGGGGCACATTGCATGTGGATTGTCCATAGCTAAAGAAAGTAGAGAGATTGGAGAGCGACATGAATGTTGCCTGGGCCAAAGGGGAGGAGTCGTACGTTTTGAGCGGGACTATCAGTTCAACCGGAGAGAAGTGGATTATGAATTCTGAATTCACATATCACATGACATCACATAAGGATTGACTTTCAGAATATTAATCTACTGGGGATGTTAATTTATTTCAGACTCTCAGGGCGTGCATGACAACCATTTTGTTTTAGAAATAATTTTTGGAACAGAAATATATTTTTATATTTCTATTTCTAGAAGAGTTTCTAAGTAAAAATAACCTTTTGATAACGATACAAAATTTCTACTTAAAAAATATAAATTCGTTTGATAACGAAACAAAATTTCTTCATTTTGGACGGTGGCAGTGGTGGCTGGCGATCGGTGGCTGGCGGTGGCGGCTGGTGGCCAGTGACTGGTGACCGGCGGCAGGGGCCGGCGGGCGAGTGGCGACTGATGGACGGTGACCGGCGGTAACGGATGAAGGACCGATTGACGAATTATGAGAAAAGTTTTATTTCTAATTTACATTCGAAATAGAAGTAGAAAATTTTTACTTTTGATTTATATTCCAAACCTATTTTTAGAATATAAATCTATTCTAAAAATAGAAAAATGAAATAAGAATTTATATTCTAGAAACAGATTTAGAATAATATTTTTTTTTTTTTTGTTGTTGTTTAGAATAAAAAAATAAAAAGAAATTTGAAATAGAAATTCTGATTTGTTACGCCCCTCAAACTTTGAAGGTATTCAGAGGTGTGCTGATGGTCAAGTAGGGGAAGCAGGAAAGCAGTCTCTACTCCTTTTCAGGACTGACAATTATAGGCTCAACTCCTACAGTTTCTTCCACATGTTTTAGAGAGGTACGAACATTTTGAGCGAGCAGAGCCTTCGGCGTGGGCATGAAATTTGGAAGATGGACCCTTACAAATTTTGTGCGTTTGACAAGTAGCACGGATTACAGCTCAGCACAGCAGTTCACAGGACTAAGGTACAATAAATTACATTTATTCAAAGTTGTGGGGCCCCCAGTTAAAAAGAAGATACCCTGAGTATGTGCTAACCTTCATTCATGAGGTCGACTGAACTTGTCAATTACTAATGATATTAATAAAAAATGTTGCCCATTTTTTTTTTTTTTGGGTTAACTTAAAGAAATATGAATGTATGGACTTTGTTTTCAAATTAACAAAATCTGATATTCCACAATTAAGAGAAATAGACGAGAATGTTACCTAGACATGAAAAATCTTTGCAATGGAGATAAAATCTATATTTACTGACAGAATGTACGATCCCACGTGAAGAAAGCAATCATTTGTCCAGATTTTTTAAGCTTTAATAATGAAAAGACTTGTGTTGTCCCCTCACATTATTAAAGTCGATGTAACAACACAGAATGCAAACCCCACGTGAATCACCTTTGTTGATGCGGACAGGATTTATGTTGTCCCATCAATTATTAAAGTTGTTTGGACGTGTTTTCCAAGTAAAGAGATGATTTCGGCGGGGCACTCGAGACAGAATTAAGTTAATGTTTCACTGTTTGTTCTGAATAATCTTCGCACTAAGTCCAATATGATGTGAACTCATAAGAATAAATTTCATTTCCTAAGCTAAAAAATACGTTCGAAATTCTCCATTTTTCTACTTTATTTGGAATAATGAAGAAAGTGCTGCTCTTAGCTTGGTGGTGCTTATGACTTCCGACTTTTTAAAGTGAAAGATTCTCAAGAACAGAAACCCTAGGTCATCGTCCTCGTAGCTAAAGTTCTTTGGATAGTGAAAAGACGAAAGTAGAAATATAATATGAGGGTGGTCAAGTCATCAACGACTTATCCATTTGTGATAATGATTTCTTTTCAAATTGTTAGTGTTTCATGCCAACCTCAAATGATGAATTTACGCATGACTATGGGGTATGTACTGATCTCGAGATAACTCGAGAAAGGATTGACTTCTACTACCATGCTGCAAATCAAGCATACATAATTTCTCATGCCTCATATTAAGAAAAAAAGTCTCAAAAACTTTTAAATTAAGTTTATTATGATACATTTATCTTAAACTTCGTTTTTGATATAAAAAAATCTCAAACTATACCTACAATAACTATCGCGACTTACCCCTCGATAGGGAGGAAGATAGATTTAGAGGTATTGCCTAACCCTAGTTTTAAACACATGCACTCCCAAGCCTATAGCCCGTGTGAGGATATTCGATTTTGATTCAATTAATCCCATGCTGATTTCCACGTAAAGAGTCATCACTAACATATTAGGATTGACTATAAATCAAGTGAGATATGTGATTGTATCTCACTTCCTACAAAATTAAAGAATTTAAGGTCAGAGACTTAGTTATACCAATTGATCAACCAGTGCAATTTCGGTACCTAATCTTGTCCATTTCTTAGACAGTCTGGATTGATTTTAAACCTATCCAATAACATGTAAAGCGATAATGCGGATGCACAATCAATAAAATAATAATCAATAATTAAGAAAGCATTAAACAAGAGAAAACAAGAATCTAACACTATGAAATAAGGAACATGCCATTCCTAATTAGGGTAAAGGACAACCTTAATCAACATACTAAAAATGTGGAATCAAGAGCATTGGCCTCAAAAAGGAATATTAAAACCCTATTGTAATGCCTTAAGAATTTGTTCAATTTTAAGCACAATTTTTTATAGGATTTTTGTCCATTTTAAGAGAAAACTAATCAAAAGCTAATTTTTAAGCTTTTTCATGAATTTTCGAAAAATAAAAATTTTCAGAATTTTGCTAATTTTTTAATATACTTTTTTAAATAAATATTTTTATTATTTCTTAATTGATAATCCGAAAATAGGGACCGGGTCAGAATGTGGGCTATACGAGAACATGCTTTAAATGGGCTTACTACTTACGCCTATTTTAATTGAAACTTCAAAAGCCCACTCTCCCTAAAGCAACACAAAGCCCATTAGTCAAGCCCTTTTTCCTTTCACTACTATTTCAGCCCAAAATTCATTAAGCCTAAATGAACCTAAAGTCCACTATGCCTAGCTAAGCCCACAACACTCACTCCTCTTGACCATCCCTTCTCTGTTCTAATTCAACATAACGTAAGAAGAGTGGCCACACCCAAGTAGGGGTGAGCAGCGGTCTAGGGTCGACCTGGATCGACCCTCGGGACCGGCTCAACCCTTGGGTCCCCTGGCCCCTCCCGGTTCGCGAGGGACGGGTCGGTCCTTGGTCCTAAAATTTCGGGAGACTAACACTGTACGGATTGGTCCTCGATCCTAAGTTTTTAGTGGTCTGTGCAAAACCCTATATATTATATTATATTATATTATTTATAATTCTTTTATATATTCAAACCTTAGTAAAATGTCTATTATATTATATTGAGATGTTCTACCAATAACACTAATAGTAATTTCAATTTAAAACTTTTGTTGAGTATTAATTATGTGTCGTTTGTTTTGTTTCCAAGTGTTTAGAATTTCAAGTGAATTAACAAAATGTGAAGTTATATACTCATGGTTTATATTAAGTATTTTGAAATTTTTATGGTTTAATTGTATTTTACTAATAAATTTCAGCTACACTTTGCTTTTCAATTTGTGTCAAATGGTAGAAGTTTTTGAAGAGTAGAGTAGTACTGCAATTGCTATGATGATTTGCTAGTCAAATGGTGTGAAGCTCATTTTTTGGTTGAGTGAATTCTACATGATCGAATGCAGGAAAACACTTTTGCATATGGTGTTATGAATATTAAAGATAGATTATTACAAGAACTTTCCATCTTGTCCCATATCTCGACGAGCGGTTAGCAGGTACGAAATTTATATTATTGTGTCATCTTAAATTTGCCAAATATGTATTGGTATTTATAGTTTAGTTGCACAATGCCGCATTGTCGATGAATGTATAATTTGAATTTGTAGATTTGCTTTTTTATGGAGTAAAAAAAATAAGAAAAAAAAAATTATCGATCGGTTCTCGGTTGACCACAGGCAGGACCGAACCCAGTGGGTCGATCCGGTCCTTGGTCCCAGGACTCAATAGGGTTGGTCGCCGGTCCCAAAATTGAGGAATAACACTGTACGGGTTGGTCCTAAGGTTAGGGGTGGCCCGGACCAACCCGGACCATGCTCACCCCTACACCCAAGTATGACTGAACGCCAAGCTTCGCAGTGAATGAATTAATATGCGCCCATCACTGGAATTCAATCACCAGACCGATTTACCATCAATTTTCACTTCTAACACCAGATGATTAACACCCATACACCCATAGCAAGTCAGCCACTAACGTCCATGGTCCTAGTCGGCCTCCACCTCGACTCACCATCGAAAAAGCAAATCTACTTCGTCGCTCTGGCCAGCCATTACATTAGACGGAAAAGACACAATACGCACAAAGAAACAGCACATCAAGCAACGGATCAAAGAAAAACTACAAATCCGCGTCTAAGGACCAATGAACACCCAGAATCAACCCAAAATCAGAGAAGTTCTAAGCGGAATCCAGTTCGAGCATTTCATCGAACAGGTGAGGTACATTGGCTAAAAGAAGGAAAAAAAAAAAAAAAAAAACGAATGGACTAAACCCAAACTCGCGCCGAGATTCATGCCATCAACAAGCAATGACCCCAAAAAAGGAAAGAAAACACATCACACATACGGATGGGGGCCGGAACTCTCGCGAACCGGACAAAGGTCACCCCGGTCCGGCGAGCCCGAAACAGGGCAAGACGAGGCGTAAGAAGTTAAAACAGGAGCGTGCGGTAGTACTCTCTACCCGGCTCGGTGGCGGCGGGCGGTGGGCGAGCTCGGTAGATCGCGCTACGTCGGTTCGCCTCGCGCGTCTCCGAGGCGGGATCCTCGGGAAATCGACCCGACCCGAGGAAAATCAAGGAAAGAACGAGAACCCGGATCTACCGTGGGCTCGACGCGGGAAGCGGGGCAAGGTCGGCGGGATGTCGGCCGGGGTTCAAGCGTATCCGTCGCCGGAGGAACCCTCTCGCTCCCAGCCCCGCTCACTGCTCTCTCTCGCTCTCCTGGATCTCTCTCTCCGAACCCCCTCGTCCGAATCTCCTCCATTGCTCGCCTCCTCTCTCCCTTTTAAGTTACTCAGCGCGCATGGCCTCCCGCGACGCCACCTGTTGCTGCCGGTCTGCCCCCGACCACCAACTCCGGTGCGACGCTCGCAACTGTCTCCTCTGCTTCTGTCCTTGGGTCCTCTCTCTCCTTTTTTGCAGAACGCGGGAGAGCGTGAGGGAGAGGAGGAAGGAGAGGCCGGCTTGGGCTGAAAATAAAGAACAAAAATGGGTTGGGCCAGGCCCAGGCGGGTGAGAAGGCAGGCCCGGTCTCGCTTTTCCCCCCACTCTATAAAAGTTATTATTATATAATATTTTTAACTATTATTTTTTTAGATATTTTTTCTTAAAATTTTAATACTAGTAATGAAAATGCTTCTAATGTTTATATGATTTAATGAGAATTTTTGCTTTGGTTCAAAAACTAATCCCTAATTTTTTATGCAATCAATAAATGATTGAACATGTTCCTAAAATTTAGGTGTCAACAATGACACATTTACCTAAAAATGTTATTGTGATATATAAAAAAAAAAAACCTCAAACTTGTATCTATATAATACATTTACCCTCCATCAAGATTTCCTTAGATAATTTTTCTATCAAAATAAGTCATCAATTTAGAAAATTTTAATGTGTCACATAAATGCAACTTTTAGATTTTTAGTGTCATAGAAAAATATAGGGCATTTATTAGGGTTTTTGATGGCTTTCGCCCTTCTTTTTATGTTAAAATATTTTTCCAATATTTTTTGTGACAATAAATTTCAACGGGTATTGGTGAGTGTCGAAAAATGTTGCTTAAAAAATTATTGGTTTTTTTTTCTAGGTAACTTGTTGGTAATTTACCAATACTTTGATGAAATAATGATTATTTATATAATATTTAAATTACAAATTTCTATACTAACCTACCAACTTTTTATCTACATAACTCACGAACATTTCAAGTTTATTAACTTTTATGCAAAATCATCAACCTAAATTAGCAACTAATTTTGGGTTATCAACTTTCATTTGAGTTATTGTCCAACGTTAATAGTTTCCGTTTAAATTTACCAACTTTTTTTTTTTTATTGATTATCAGCTTTTATATGCCTTGGTTAGAGGCCCTACATTTACTAACTCTATAACCAACTTAATTACCGCGACTCACTAAATTTTGCTCTGTTAAATTACAACTTAATATTGGGTTTTCAAAATGAGTTACCATAAATTAGTTGGAAAATTTAAGCGATCAATAATAAAGTAAATAAAAGTTAGTAAATGATATAAGGATTTTTTTTTTTGTTAAAGACAAAAACTTGTAATTTAAGAAATGACAAAATTACATTGGTAACTAACTTACAAAAAGGAAAGTTGGTAATCACTTTAATTGAGATTGGTAATATCTTTAAAAAGTTGATATATCTAAAAATTTGGTAAGTAAGACAAAAGAAAGTGAGAACCCTATAAACAAGTTGGTAAATAAATAAAAAACTAAGTGTTAGTAAAACAACTCAAATGAGAGTTGGTAACAAAAATTAATTGATAACTTAGAAAAAAGTTGTATTGGGTTGTGATTCATACTTCTTGTCAACATGAGGGCATGGGGTCCCGCTCCACGGTGAGTGGGCTGGGGTCAATGTTTAATGTATGTTTTTCTTCGTATAGTTCAGTTTATTTGTTCCATTGGAAAGGAGGAAGTTTATTGTGCTTGTTGCAAGCATAAAATGCTTTGTTTTTCCTTTCATTCATCTAGTATTAAAGCTGTTCATTGGTCTAATAACAGTAAAAACTCAGGTTGCTTGTTATAATTACAGTCAATGAGAAAATGCTTACGGTGATTATGAATTCACACGTCAACTTCTACCTATCTATTCACATTATCGAGTGCACTTGGTTGATTTCATGATTTAACTTCATGGCTTAAGTTAGTATAGACGATATTCCCATATCACATAAAATTTCTCATTCCACGATTGCCTTTCTTGGGGACATGTCTAAAATTCTGTATTAGAAAATAATTTTTTTAAATTTTCGTTTGTGATAAACAAGTAATCTTGGTCGCAAAATTCTGAATCACCATTGTAAATTCATGTAACTGGTAACCTACTGATCAAGTTACTAACTATAATTTAGAAACGATGTGAACAATTTACAATCATCAATGAAGTTGATGAAATCAAAAGATAATGTTCACTCAACACTTATAATGACATGGTCGAGAATAGTCTTCAGGCATTCATACTTATATAGAGACACAAATTCAAAATATATGAAGACTTGATTTTAGTACTGGGAGTTGCCAAAATTTCACAACCAAAGTCGACGAATACTAATGGATCGAATGAACTGCCCTTACTAGGGGTGCACTATCTTATTCAACTTCCAAGGAGGTCGCTCCTATATGCTCCCCTTGATTTCCATCCGCATACTTGTGCTTGGATGCCAATTCACTCGCCCTCTTCAATTCTATCAAAACACGATTTATGTCCCACCTTGCACCTGGTTCGGTTTGTATACAAGACTCTGCAACCTTTGCTACTATCTCAGCTGAGTTGATGTCAAAATTTTGTCCCACCTTTGGATCAATTAGTCCGCGTATATATTCTTTTGGGAACTTTGGAATTGCCCAGTCACGTATGGGCACGCTTTTTCCATCTTCACTTGTATTGATTGCTGGATGTCCTGAAATTAGCTCAAGGAGCACGATCCCGAAACTGTAGACATCACTTTTATTGGTTAAGTCATAAGTGGATGGTCCATACCTGCAAAACATATAATAAGAACATGGACTACCGGATTTTCTATTCATATAGAGATGGAGAACCATCTCAACAAGATCAAGTCTAAGCCGTTACTCAGGGGGCAGTAGGCAGGAGTGCCCCAAGGATTGCTTGACTTGTAAGAACTATTTGGAGTTGCCAAAGCTCTCGACAGACCGAAGTCGGATATTTTGGCTTGCATGTTTTCATTCAACAAGATATTTGTAGTCTTGATGTCTCTGTGGATGATGGACGGGTTGCAATCATTATGGAGATAATTTAAACCTGCAATTTTTGCGAAATTTGCTTAAACCATACCAATGCGAAGTGGGGCCAAAATTCACAATTATGCACATCTCATTTATGTACCTTGTGCCACGTCTACAGCAATTCGTAGTCTCCTATCCCAAGTCAAGACATCTGGCTTGGCCCTTTTACCCCACATCCTCCCTAATGTTTGAGAAAGAAACGAATGTTTGTGGGATTCATTCTAGAGAATAGAGAAACATACAAAACATGATGAAGTACCTGATAAGTGTTGTTTTAAATTTCCGTTAGCCATGAATTCATATATTAATGCCTTATTTTTAGAGTCATCACAGTATCCTTTAAGGGAAACCAAGTTTCCATGGTGGACCTTTGTTAAGAGCTGTGCCTGCAATATCATGAATGTGATTTTCATATTGACATTCTCGAAGCACGAGATCGAACCGTCAAATAAGCATCTGATGAAATCTTTCTCGCTAACCTCAGCTAGAAATGGCTTGTCTGGCTGCCCTGAGGATTCAGCCTCGGATGATTTAGAGAGCACCTTCACAGCAACTTCTGTGCCTTCTAATTCACCATGATATACTATTCCAGATGCTCCTTCACCAATAGGTGTATCAAAATTGTTGGTTATCCTCGAAATATCGCCATGCTTGAAGGATATTGATCTTCTTATTTTGGATTCTGCATACAATCTCACAATGAGTAATCTATGATGACTTTTAAAGATTGCCAAGTAGACTTTCAAGGTAAATCATCCTAGGATAATTCCAATTGTGTGATCAAAGGGGAGAAAATAAAGTGACTGATAGGGGTAGGACGAAAAGTGAAAGATCCAGGCAACGGTTGCAGTTCAGAATTCAGATATGTCCGGGATTGCACAATCAAATTCTTTCCCAAGGGACCTTTACGCTAAACAGAGGAAAATGAACTCTCCAGTTGACACAGTTTTAACACTTGCTTGTTGTCTAGTTGAGTTTGTTAGGACATCAGTTTCATATGCTTTAGGCCAATGACTCAATTGGAAGAACATGCTAATGTTGTCTGTTCTTGATTCTTATTTTCTTCATTCATGACTTGCTCTTAGACACTTAATATGGGAAACTTATGAAGCAAACCATCCCGAAATTATGAAGTTCAGAAAAGCCATAGTGGTGACTTGATTTGGAAGGATTCATAATAAAATGTTCCTTTTCCCGGAATATGCCACCATGACAAGAGAAATTCAAAACGACCAAAGTGGGTCAGTTCAGCTGAATGTGTTGGAGTCACTTCTGATTGTATAAGAAATATAATCCATCAGAAGAGACAACAAATATAACATGACAACGTTGGTAGGTTTATTGACATCTCCTACTGATAAATAAGAGCAAAATTTATGAAATTTCTCTGATCCATTTGTGGCTTATTACACAAACAAAATACTTTCAAGACGAGGAAGATTTCCTTAAACCATATTGGGATGTGGATGAGATTGTCAGCACTCTTATGGGGTCAATACAGAGAGCAAGTTGCCGAGTTCTATCTTTCTCAACTGTATTATCCTATAAATGATGTCAATTGTCGGGTAAATAGCGTGGAATGAAGTGGACCAAGTAAAAATTACCTGCCGTCTGTTTCCTTTTGATCAACCAAATACTTGCCGAAGCACACAAGAGAACTACAAAGAAGGCTGAAACCGATGCAGCAACCGGGACAACAATGGATTTTTTATTCTTCGCCTGTGGGCAAGAACTTCCCAGGCAAAGATCCGGGTTCCCGTCCAAGCTGCAACAGAAAACAGGCGGCTAGACTAAATGTCCACTAAAAAATTTTCTAGTTGCACAGCTAACAAGTTGACCATAAGGGCTTTATATTTGTCTTGAATCACAATAAAACATATTATTATTTCTACTCTAAATAAAGCTATTAGCTAGAAAGAGGAAGAACAAGCCTCAAATTAAATGTCTTGTCTGCTGCAACCCTCTTCTGAAGATCCTCGGGAACTGCACCAGTAAGGTTGTTTCCACTAAGATTTCTGCAAAATATAGTCATCAGTTAAGACTTCTGCACTTTTAACTATTTTAGATACCGGTAAGACACATTAACTTACAGAATTCTCAACTTTGGTAGTTTTGCCAAAGTCTCTGGTATTCCTCCTGTAAGTTGATTGTTGGACAAATCTCTAAAATAAAGCAATTGTAGATAGTTAGCACTTCATAGATCTCACACAAAATTTAGAGAATGATAACTAGATGCCTGATATTTTATTTGATCATCTAGATGTCAAACGAATTATTGGGGTGTGTTAATCAAGAGATTAATGTAAGGGAGAAAGCGCTACTAAATCAATATGGTTATGTTTTTCTTTTATCAAGGACAGCTATACATACACAAGATTAATCCAAGAAGATGAAGAACATCGGTTATAGATTGCACTCAAATCAAATCCGCAGTCACTACCAAAAGAGCCTCACTGTAGCGATACTTACAAGACCTCCAACGCTTCCAGATTTGATAGTGAGGAAGCTATGCTGCCTGTTAAATTGCTTGAGCTCAGTTTCCTGGCCATAATAAATCAAAACAGGGGAAGCTGTCATTGCTGCGCTCGAAAAGGTTATTTTGTCAGTACAATACAGAAATATTTTTGCAACCAATTACACAAAACGCGTTATTCGTAGAATTAGGAAAATATGGCAAGTGATGGAAAAAAGATATGAACGTTAAATAAGGGAACAGACTTCCAAAGTTCGGAGAAGAATGAGAATAAGCCTCCAATTTTTCAAGTAAAGTGATTTTTTCCTTATAAAGTTTCACCACCAGTGCCAGTCTTGCACAATAAGAACAGTGAAGGGAACTCACAGTGAAACAATCCTCGGATCGTTAGTATAACTACAATTCAGACCGTCCCATGCAAATTCTCTGGGGACGCATGGATCACCTTGCCAGCTCTCTTTATTCACACGAAGAGTGACCTTGGCATCATTCATCACTTTGACTGTAGTTTCACATTGCAACATAATTATTATTTTTTTCAAAATCGTAACATTGTAGAAGAAGTGAAATAGTAATACTAGTTTGCCTCCACAAAAGAAATTGTGAATCGCGGACAAAATTATCAATGAAAGACTTCAACCTTATTCAAAAAGAAATCCTTGATCATTCATAATGTTTTCCGTGAAATCAAAGTCAACCAATCATGTGCCACAAACGTTTACGTGGAATTAGCTGTTGCTGATGCCGTCCTCACATAATTTATGGTAGAAGTATGAAAGGATTACCATCATCTTGGGTTGTCGGTACATTTGGATTGTCGGCAACAATGTAAGTCTCTAAGGCATTGAGGATCGCCTCAACTCCAGATTGACTCCCTGTCGGCTTGATTGAGAAGTTGACACCAGACCCGGAAACCTGATCGGAAACCACAGTCTGAGGCATCAAGTATTTAAGACTGACCTTACGCGTGAACTGATTATTGTTTGTCGAAATTGTCAACTCCCTTTGTTGGCCTTCCGGCAGTCTCTTGAAATCTGCGAAGTGGAAGTACACAATCCATTTGGATAAACTATCCGACGAATTTAACCACATATTTAAGAAATATCCGCCGTCTACAGCAGTGCTAAGCACTTCCGCCGGAACCTTATACTCATCGCTGTTCTCGGACAAAGTCTGGGTGTACGTGGTCGACAGTGGAGTCGTATAAGGGTATATTGTTGCATCCCAGATGCGATCATAGACATCCGCTGGGTACCTGCGCAAGGCATCTTCAGATACAGTTCATATGCTAAGTGATGGAGATAATCGATGGAGAGATATTTCAAAAAAATTCAAATGCCAGTGCATACGCATGGCACGTGCATGTGACTTATAATAAGTCAACACAAAATCAACGCGATTTCCCCGTGGAGAATGGAATTTTGTCGAGAGTAGTCCGAGTGCTTAGAATGGCAGCGGTGGCCGTGACGGTGGTGGCGGTGAGCGCCAGTGACGTCGGGCTTCCTCAACTTGGTGGCGCATTGAAGCGAAGGCGGAGGGAGAGGTTGGCAGTAATTTGGCAATAGTCTTAATGAACAGGTAAATCTAAGTACATATATCTATCTATAAAATTCGAAGGGAATCATTAGTCAAAACTTAAAGTGACCTTTTTGTCCCAAATTAGATCTACCCTATAATCTTTACCTAATTTTAATTTTCACCGCCACATCATTAACGAAAATTGCCTAGATTTAGTAATGCGCTCTTACCTTTGTCTCCTGAAAATACGGAACAACTATTAATTAATCACGCAGTCTTTTATAATTAGTTTAATTTAAGAAGTTGCACGCATTCAACAAATAAGGGTGCATTTTTCTCGCGTGATATTTTTTTTATGAAACAAAATACTTTTTGTGAAAATCATTTCGAGGAAAAATGGCTGGTTTTAAGTTATCTAACAGAGTATTTGATAGTGAAACTCAAAAAATTTTCCGATTTATTTAAAAAATCATCCCCTCCATTATGATTATATTAAATACAAAGATGATATTGGAATGTTTGTCTAAGATATTAGTAATATATGAAGCACAATTTTTATGTTTTATATAAAAAATTAAAGCAACCTAAAAAATGACTTTGAAAAAAATAAAAAAGAATGCAAATAATTAACTAACTTAGAGAGTACATAGATTGAAGCCATATGTGAACGAGTGTGTGGAAAGGAGCTTGGGAAATCGATATCCTCTTTATAGGATGGAGAAGGCAATTCACTCAATTTATTTACTTTTCTTGATCGTAAAGTCTTTTATGTTGATTACTTCCTTTAAGCAAAGTAAACGCATGAAAGTTTGAAAAATCATTGAAAATCATTTTCATGAGATCCTAAGTTTTAAACGTAAGCTACAAAAGTTAAACAAAAGAAATCCATTTCATTTAATTAAGAGTAAATTGAAAAATCCACAAAGCCATCAACTCCGATGCCGAGTTGAAGGGACAGATCGGCAAAAGAACAAAGAACAATATCACCACCCTTCAAATCAACTCACCTGATGCTAGAACCTGAGCTTCCCAAATTTTGCCTCCACCAGAGCTTTTGGAATCCCGACCCGACCGGATAGATCACATCGTTAAGAGCCCTAAGCTCCAATGCCGAAATGAAGGGCACTCCTTTGCCAATATTCACGACGCAAACCTGTACAACATCTCTTTGGGCCACATACACTATCTCTCTCTTCTCGTAATAGTAAGAATTTATGGTGGACCATTTATTAACGTCGATGTATAGGTCAAATGTCGGAGTTTGGTTCTTCCCATCATAGCTTCCATACAAGAATGATGCCCTGATCAAGTAAGGCTTGTTCTCGCCTTGTTCCGGCTTCAACGAGTAACAGTTCCTCATCCCATCGGGGAAGCTCCTCAGGGTCTCCAAAAATCGTGGCCCAGCAGCCAGGGATACATTCATGCTCCTCCCTGACTCCGTGAATTCTTGGTCCGTCTCGTAGTATATTTTGGTCGTGTCGTCGGTGTATGGATCACTCGCCCCGCAATCGATGCTTATGAAACCTTCTAATAATTCAGAGGGGAATGAATGAAAAACAATGAGCAGCAATCGTCAATAGAGTCCTGATTTTTTACTTTTCTCTTCTTCTTTTTTTTCTGAGCCTCTTGTTACTTAAACACAGATACAAAAATGAAAAGTATCATGAGTGCTCTTATCAGCAGCCAAATAGAAGTCCCATTTAATGCATGCAACTTCCCGGAGAGACAGGGCCAGAGAGAGAGAGAGAGAGAGAGAGAACCTGGATTTATCTGGGCTTGAACCAGCAACATGATTGCCGGAGCTAAAGAAGCAATCGACGCACACAAGAATAGCGCAATTGATCTTTCCATTCTCGTTGGAGAGAGGGAGAGAGAGATCCCCCAATAATGGCAATATATAGAGTGGAAGCTACTGCAAGCAGCCACATACAATATAAGCCGAGCTATTGCCCGTCACTGAGGTTTTAAGAAGAAAAGAGGGCTCCTTTTTCTTTTTTTTTTTTTTTAAGGAAAGAGGGCTCCTTTTTTTATTTAAACTATTCAGTCAAATTTTGCCTGGTTTAGTACAAATGATGGATTTAGACTTTGCACTATCCCTGGGGCTGCAGTGGCTTCATATATATATATAGAGAGTTTTTTGTTCATGGGTAAGATAGGTATCCCATTAACCTTTTAATTAATCAATAAAACCCGCGACTAGAAGGTTTGCTAGTGCTTGATCAGAAATATCTTGTTGTGTTTTATAGGCATTAACTAACATAATCATGTGATTTAATATGTTAATAACATTATTTTTGGCAACACTGTCTATGTTCCATTTGTCAGTTAAAATCCACTTAAAGCCTGACATATGTCTAGAATTAAATAGAAAAGTGACGTGGAACCCAAAGCAATTGGCATGGAATTCAAAGAAATTATGTCCTTAGGGTGCACAGTTGATCTAAATTTGTGGTTCGCAAAAAAAAAGGGTGTTGGGGGTGGGCGGTGGCTGGCTATGGACCGCAGCTTGCCCATAGATTTGGCGATGGCGGCTCAAGTGGTTGACCATGGGCGGAACATGCGTCGTCCCGATCCACGTTTGGCCAAAAAAGAGGAGTCATTTTGGCCCTTCTCTTAAGAGATTTAACTTGGTTTTATATGGATGTGGATTGCTTCTTTTCAATGGAGGACAGGAAAACGAGGAAAGGAGAACAGTAAGCAGGGATAGAAATTCTAATATTAATATTACAAAAAGTCTCAAATAAAAAACCCCAAACGGATAAAATTTTGATAAATTTATCCTCCATTAATTTGAATTAATATAACAAAAAATCATAAAACTAAAAACATTAGGTAAAACTGCAAATTGATATACCTGTCAACTGTCATATATTATCCGATTTAGTAATTTAATGGTAAAATTTAATATAAACTAATGGAGAATAAATTTATCACAAGTGTACCGGTTTAAGATTATTAGTTTTCAGTAAATCTATTTCTGTACCTATTTAGAGTTTTTTTCGTGGTATTATTCCTAATTCTAAAAGTATTACTACACCGTTCTCTTTTCCTAAAGCCACATTTGTAAATATTTTTTAAGGTTGTTGTTTGTACAATAGAATAAAGCGGGACGGACAATATGCCATGGAAGAAACCAAATTTTCTGATATGAAACATCAGAGCAAGGGTCATCAAGAATCTGTTCATTTTGTGAATGTGAACAGGATCATATTTCTCCAAGTCCAGCACAATTGAGGTCCCAAGACAATTATTATGGATCAATCAATCCTAAGCATGATTAAAAATATTTCCTATGCTGTAATATGTGCGCATCGAGAAAAGGGATCCACGTCGATCATTCAAAATGCATTTGGTTTAAAGCATTTTGCCTTGAAGCTTGATTTGGTTTGATATCTTGGAAAGTGAATTGTGAATTGCTTTTTTTTGGTCGAAATTTGTGAATTGCTTGACTAGCCCGAAAATTGTTCTTTTCTTTCACGGTAAGGAAATTGATAAAATAGAGCTTCCTTGATCGGACGAGAACGTTATATAAATATGCCAAGATTTTTTGTTTAAATAGATGGATCAAGAAATTTTTATTTACTATTTCTATATATCATTAAATTTCACTTTGCAGATGTGTTCTAGTGTAGACAAATTGGTGGACTTTCACGGATCTTTATCACTGAATTGCTCGTGATGATATAATTTCATTAAAAAAAAGAAGAAGAAGAAAAGAATAAAGTGTTTTCCAATTTAATTGTAATTTCATAAGTCAACATTTGTGATCTCTGACTATAATATCATTCTTGAACCTGGTTTTCTGTCATGATTTTCTATTTTTCACGGTAATTTTCAAATTAAGATGAATTGTGTGTGACTAATAAAATGCTGATTTTGTAATTCCATGTCCGTGGTTTTCTCTTTTCTTTTATTTTTGTTGATTAATTGTGTTCATGGTGTTTTCCCGATGAACTTTATATTTTGTTTCAGTCAAGTTTGGTCTGGCTGAGTATAAATGATAGATTTAGACTTTGGGCTACCTCTTGTTACACTAGCTTCATATACTGTGATTCCTGTTCCAATAATTAAAAAAAGATGTTCTTCATGCAACAATTGAAGGTTTTTAAATAGTTAACATTAATTCCACAAACTTACAATGTGCAATAGTCTCACATGATTAGAATCAAATTTTAACGGGAAAATCATCCTTAACATATTGTGTCCGTGCTAATTTAATCCTTAACAATTTAATTTAACCAATTTAGTCATAAAACTTTTGATAATTTACCAATCGAGTCCTTCCATCCAAATTTGACTCGGAATTGCTGATTTTGACACTAGTCATCCTACATGACACGGTTAGTGCTAATGTAAACAATTTTGTATTTTTTTTTTTAAATTATGAATTATCTTATTTTTGTTGCCTTATTATTATTATTATTATTATTATTATTATTATTATTATTATTATTATTATTATTATTATTATTATTATTATTATGTGGTCAGCAAGGGTTGCCGATGACCCATGCTGGCCACTGGGTCATGAAGGCCTCACCCATGACTAGTGAGACCCCAATGGCCTTGGGCAAGGCCACTGTAGCCTCATTGGCCACAATTGACCCTTGCCAGGCATATAGAAAAAAAAAAAAATTCAAATTTTTAAAAATATTATAAAAATTGTCCATGTTAACATTGATCTTACCATGTAGGACGACCAAAATTGACTTCAAAAATTTTAACCAAAATTGGTTAGAATGACTCAATTGGCAAATTGTCAAAAAAGTTTAAAATTAAATTAGTCAAATTGAAATATTTGGAACTGAATTGACACAAATGTAGTGTATAGGGATTTTTTGGTAATTTTCCCAAAATTTAATCGCCTATCGATATATACTCATTTACCCAAGATACCGTTAAATTAGGTTGTCAACCAAAATTGAGTCTAATTTATTAGGTGAAATGAGTATTTATTTTGAAATTAAGGAATGAAGTACTTTGGAGTGCATTTGAGAGTTTGTAAGCTCATATTATTATTTCTAAATGATCCCCGATAAGAATGATTCATTCGCTATCTCTTCCTCGCACAAAGTACGAAATTTAAATCATATTTGATTCTAACAAAATGTGAAGATAGAATTTACAGCTTCGCTTGTTTTACTTTAAAAAAAAAAATCTAGAAAAAAATTGTTTAGAGTGCACATGATAACTATTTTATTTTTATTCCAAAACCATTTTTCTGCTTTAAACTTGTTTCTTGAATAAAAAAATATTTGGTAAAACTGTTTTATTTTTCTATTTATGGAATAGATTTTTACTCCTTATAGAAATCGAAGTAAAATTTTTTACTTTTCTAGTTCTAGAACAAAAATGGAAAATAAAAATTATTTTCATCGTTCATTCTCACTTTTAGCCGTCTGCCCATCTGCATCCATTGTCCATCACTGCCACTCCTTGGTCATTGCTTGTCGTTTGTCATTGACGATTGTTGGCGGCCACCATTCACTACCACCATTGCCTGTTGTTGTTCACTAGCCGCTGGCCGCTAGTGATCGCCGGTAATGCAGATTGGTGACCGACGGAATTTTGTATTGTTATCAAATGAATTTTTCCAAGAATAGAAATTTTGTGTTTTTGTCAAACGAGTACTTTTTCTTAGAACTTATCCAAGAATATAAATAGAAAAATATATTTTCTTTTAGAAATCAATTTATGGTCAAAATGGTTATCATTCATGCCTTTAGCATTTGGTCGACAAGAAATCAAATAGTGAATGAAAACATTTTCTGTAAATAGAAAAAACACATTCAAAAGTGCAAAAAATGATTTTCACTTCTCCCTTTTCTTTCACTCAAACAAAGCACATTCTCCTCCATGCATTACTATTAATTATTATGTTTTTTTTTTCATTTCTCTTATAAAAAAACAAAATTTTAATTATCTTATCTTTTTTTCTTTTTCTTTTAGCTGCTCTCGAACCACAACCACGGTAGGTGATCACTCACAAGTGAGCTCAAGCTCACCGATCAACCTTTGGCGAGGTGGAGCCCTGCCCGAGGCTACAAGGCTTGAACTAACTTTGTGGCTGGTTGCCAACTGTTGCCATGGCCAACGATGGATTGAAAGAGAAGGAATGAAAAGAAAATGAAAAATAAAAATAAAAAAAAAATTATTTTTAAGAAAAAAAGAAAAGAATTAAAATTATTGAAAAAGTGTAAGGAGGACATTATGTTCCTTACCAAACGACAAAAATTAGTTTCCAATACCTTTCGGTTTTAGTCAAATATCGGAAAATATTGTTATTTCCTTGAAGTCTTCCCAAAAAGCATTTTTAAAAAATGTCACATTTTTCGAAAATTAAAAGGAGCCTACATTCTATTTTGTTTAGTTACACAATTATACATATTTCTTTCCACGCATTTTACATATCTCATATTCTTGAGTTATAGCCAATATTGATCAAATTTTCGTATGTAAGAATTTTAACCTGTGAAAAAATATCCCCGATAAATGTTGATTAGACGTGCACACATGATAACCCATCGATAATGTCCTTCCTTGCTGGGAAAACTACTCATGATTTCAATGCACAACTATTCAAAGTATGATCCGGAGCATTAGCAAATTAATTATCCACTTTTGTTCCAGCTTTTTTACCGATAATATATTTTTTTTACTTTAAGAAATTTATTATTCAAGAAAAATAGTTTTTATAGCATAAATATAATAAATCATATTCACATTTATCCCATTTCCTCCATTGGATATTTGTATCAAGGCTCTATTCTCTCATATCCAACTTTATCTTATTTTGAGCATGAACCAAATAAAAGATATGAAATATTTTATCCTATCTCAATTTTTATCCTGACTACCAAACATAATCATAATTATCTTAAATAAATCCAAGGGCATGGGACACAATCTCTTTCGATCCACGTGATTCACGTACATTTTTAACCTTTTATGTGGGCTGAAAAATGTCCCAAGTGCTTTTGTCAATGGCTTGAGCAAGAAAAGCATTCGGCTACTTACACGATGTACCACATCGAGAACAATAAAATTATTTTTGCTTCAATGATGCACATTGTACTACTATTAAAGAAATTAAAAAGAAAAGACTTCGCTTCAATAAAAAGTGAGTTTTGCTTTCACATTTCTAGGTTGATAAGATGCCAAAACCCACTTCATTCTTGAATAATAATAAAAAAATCTTGGTTGTTGTTGTATACATTTCTCGGATGATTTTTCCATTCAAAAAGAGATTCTTGTTGTAGAAAGTGTTTTTCCTTTTCAAAAAGCAGAAGAAAAAACTAGGAAGATGAGAGGGTCATCAAAAGTTGGTTGATTTGTGTAATGATTTGATTGTGTGCTAGAAAGTCTAACACGAGAACTTATAAACCATCTAGACAAGCGGTGTGAGATAAACACCATCTCTTATTGAACCCAATCTAATCATTAATGGATTAAGACTATTAAAAATCGCGTGCTTCTACATATGCTTAAACAAAGGTTTCATAATTTTTGAGGAGGTCATCCGGAGAAGAAGGTTCATTGTTATTTTAAGTCCCTTTTGATGTATTCTTCTTGTGCTAACACATGATGTTTTCTTACTGAGAAAGAAAATAAAATTGCTATGGAATCGACCGAATCTTTGGTCCATCATTTATTATGAGACAAACAACGTTATCATTGCTAAGTTTTGCTTTAATTGGTTGAACCGAGACATTTTCATTCTGATGGATTCCTTTCATCTAGTGACCATATGTCTTCTTCTCTTCGAGGTTTATATCAAACCGCATCTCTTTCAATATTATTTACTGCAGTTGCTCTCGACAATGTCTTAGCTAGAGCAATGATGGCTGTGTGATTATCATTGTAATATTGGCTTTGATTACTTGACTCTCCCCTTGTCTTTTGAATTAACAGAGATCGGTAGTGCTTTGGTCAATTCTCATGGTAGATCAACAAAGTCGCGAGAGAGGGAGAGGGAGAGGGAGAGGGAGCTTGAATTGTGATTTCGTAATTTCATGTCGTAGTTTCTCTTTGAAGTTTTATTATCTTAATTGATCGTGTTGTGGTGACTTTTTCAAAAAACATTATGTTTTGTAGCACTTTCATATTTTCATTACTCGTTGCCTAGTGTTATAATATTAAAATGATAAAACACGCATTTATCTAATAGCGTAAACTTTTAAAACAATTGATAGTGATCCATCAAAATCTCAAATAGCATTAGATTTGGAGATTCTAAGTTCGAATTTTTTCAGGCCTCATTTTCCTCTTCAATTGAATATTTTCACGCTTAGTACTAGATAAATAGCTTAACCTTTTAAAACAATTGATCCACCAAAATCTCACACCTAGCATCAAATTCCTTTTTGGATGTCCTAAACTAAATTTTGTGTAGAAGAAAATTTGGAATTGAACAGTAAAGTGGTAATGTCTCGAATTGAGAATTTTCAAATAATTTTTTAAAATTTTTGTTAATTTTACACTTGATTTGTACTAACATAGAATCACCATATGGATACATATTAGAAAATATTGTGTATAATACATGGATTTGAGTAGTAAATTGACGTTATTTTTGCAAAGGAAAAGAGGTATTTCGGCATAGCGTATGATTTTCAATTTTAGTTTATTTTTATTTTTATTTTTTGGTTTATTCTCATACTTGCTTAGTTATGTTCTTGCTTTTACCGGTGGAAAGTTTCTATTTAAAGAAAAATTCAAGGAAATAATCGCATATCAAACAGTATGTTTTGAACAGTAGAGGCCATCTTGAATAATTTTTTTGTCCTTTTCAAACCTCACACATGGGCCTGACCAAAAAAAAAAAAAAAAAAAACCTCACAGATATGCTTTTGGTTAATTGGCCTATTCATGAGTTGGATATTTATTTGAAATTATTTCTCTGTTTCAACCAACTTTTACAATAAAATAAGATAATTTACTTTAACCTCTTATATTTCCCTCTTTTTACGCTAAATGCTTTCTAATTGACCTTAAAAAATTTAGTTCATCTCTCAACTACATATTTCTTTTCATGTAGGTATATGTTAATCATGATTAACATAACAAATAGCAAAGTTTGAGTCATATTTTTTTGTTCTCTTTTGTTGGAACCTAAAAGTGCAATGCGTATGATTCTAAAATTAGATCGTTATACTAGAGAATGCGCAGTGCAAAGGAAAAAAAGGGTTCGCATTGTGTTTGTTTAATTTTCTTGATTTCGTTTTTTACCTAGTGGAAATTATGTATTTTCTTTAATTTTCTTGATTTCATTTTTTACCTAGTGGAAATTATGTATTCTCGTATGACAGTGAGATTAAATAAAATAATTTATATGCCATCATTATGGAATGGAAGAAGTAACAATAAATGATGGAAGGACGTGATTGAACAAAATAAAATAAGTTATAAGGCTTGCTTGCACATAAAAAAAAAGTTGGAGAAAGGTATTGAAAATGGTTCTCCATCGACACATTCAATTACAAAGACAAGAACAACTTATCATTATGCAAATCTACATCCAGGCATAAATTCAAAAAATAAGTTGGCTTGAGTTCAGTACTAGCTGCTGAGGAATTCTGCAACAAAAGCGAAAAGTCTACTGGTGGGCCAAACGACCTTGCCATAGGTCCATTGTGAGGATGCAGTTGCTTTTGAAAGACTCACATGATCGGGTACTTTTGGTGACAATCCTCTAGGCTTTTTGCAGATGCCAATATAATTGCCAGTGATTCCTTCAATACTTCCGATACATGATTTATGTCCGGCCTTTGAATGCCAGTTGGTAGTGTACAAGACTTGGCAATCTCTACCGCTTTCCAATCCGAGTTAGTGTTGAATTTCCCTTCTAGCTGTGTATCCAAGATCCTCTGTATATCTTGACTCTCAATGATAGGAATCACTGGGTATGTTCACGCATCCTTCCTGCTTTATCATCATTGCCGGATGGCCTGTAGTTCGCTTAAAGAGGACGGTTTCAAAACAACAAATATCACTCTTCTTGCTCAACCCAACTGATTGATTCCTACAATAGAAACATCAGAACGTGGATGAGAAGACAATTTCCAGGTCATCGATAAGGAATCTCCTCGAGTTCTCGAGCCCTTTATCAATGTTATAATTAACCTATATTCCGTCAAGTCCTTAGAGAAGCATAAACCATTCCAAACCTGCAATTCTTGCAAAATCTTCTTTAATAATGCCAATCCAAAGGAGCAAAAGTGGTAATAATGATATGTCATTTATCTACATTGTGCTACATTATAGCAATTTGCAGTCTCTTACTCCACATCAACACATTTGGCATGGCCTTGATATAGATCAGCATATCTTCGCATCATACACAAGAAAGAAACAGATATTTGAGAAATTATTTTAGAAGAAATTAAAACATGCAAAAATACAATGAAGTACCTGATAAGTGTTGTTGTAGGTTTCCATTAGACATAAGTTCATATATTAACGGCATCCTTTTGGTGTCATCATAATACCCAATCAAAGAAACCAAGTTTCCATGGTAAACAATAGTTAAGAGTTGTGCCAGAAATATCATGGATGTGGCTTTACTAGGCGTAAGGGCAAATTCCTAGATAAGCAAATGGTTGCAGCATTATATCTCACTCCTGCTTGAAAATGCTTGCATCCTTGCCACAATGATTCAAAAAGTACCTTCACAGCAAGTAGTATAGAAGGGAAAATTGTCCAAAAAGTTCTAAACCTATTGCATGTTTGTCAATTCAATTCAAAACCTTTCAACTTTACCAATTGAGCCATAAACCTTTTTACTTTTGTCAATTCAGTCCTAAACCTTTTCACTTTTTGCTAATCAGTTCTAAATCCTTTCACTTCTTGCTAATTGAGTCAATTCAGCCATTTTTTACTAAAATTGCCGATATGCATGGCCGACGCTATTGTGGCACTTTTTAAATAATATTTGAATTTTTTTATGAATTTTTTACTTTTTTTCTTTAGGTTTTTGGACCTAGGGCCAATGAGGTTGCTGACCCTAGATCCAAACCACCCCCAAAAAAAAAAAAAAAAAGAAAATTCAAAATAGTATTAAAAAAGTGCCACGTCAGCACCGACTGTCTATGTTAGTAATTTCTGGCCAAAATTGGCTAAATGGACTCAATTGACAAAAAGTGAAAATGTTTAAGACTGAATTGGCAAAATTGAAAAGTTTATGATTGAATTGGCAAAAGTATAATAAGTTTAAGATTTTTTGGACAATTTTCTCTAGTGTAGTTCGTAGTTCATCATGACAATTCACATGACCAAGGTACAGTGGGCTACATTCATTCAGATTTGCGTGGGCCTTCTTAGGTGTAGTTGAAAGGAGGTGCTAGGTATATACTAATCTTCATTGACGAGATCAACTGAACTTGCCACTTATTGATGATAATAAAAAAGTTGATCATTTTTTTGTGTCAACACAAATAACTATGAATTTCTCAACTTTGTTTTCAAATTAACAAAATCTAACATTTTACAGTTAATAGGAATTGATGAGAATGTTATCTTAGATATAAAAAGATCTCCACAATAACGACAGAATCTACATTTACCCACAAAACGTACAATCCCACACAAAGAGAGCAATCTATTTGCTAAGATTTTTTTTAGCTTAAATAATGGAGGAGACTTGACTTGCGCTTGAATCAATGGAAGAACACAATGTAGACCCCATGGTCAATAATACTTATTATTCACCTTATTGATGAGATGAGAAGAGAATCTTGTATTGTCCTATCACATTATTAAAGTTGTTTGGGATATATTTTCCAACCAAAAAGATGATTTTGTGTGGAACACGTGTTTTGACTAATCTTCGCACTAAGTCCAGCATAATGTGAATTCACAAGAATTAATATACTTTCCTGAGCTAAAAAGTAAGTGAGAAATTCTTCATTTCTCTCCCTTACTTTTTTTTTTTAACAGATTTCTCTCCTTTACTTGGAATACTGAAAGAAGTTTCGTCTACTGCTCTTAGCTTGGTGCTTATCCTTTTCAACTTTCTAAGAGAGGTTTTATAAATTTAAGGCATAGATAAAAATGGTCAATAAAAGTATATAATATATAAGAGAGGTTTTATTTGCAAGATAGAAAAAATTGTTAATTTGAAAAATTCAAACAATGTTGGCAACTTAATCAAATAAGAGTTAGTAATACAAAACTTGTTAGTAACTTTATTAGAGCAAAAATGATATCACTATAATTAAGGCTGGTAATATCTGAAAAAAAAATTAATGGATTGTAAGTAATGAATATAAAAGTTGGTAACTCAATAGATATATTAGTAAATTAAAAAGAAAAAACCATTGTTGGTAAGCAACTTAGTTAGTAAAAGAAAACTAGCTAGTAACTTAATGAAAAAAATCTATTAAGTTACACAAATACAAGTTTATATATTGATGGGTTAATTTCACGAAAAATTTCAAATTTGGATACATGTGACAAATTTACTCCAATATAATTTGTTGACAACCAAAAATTTCAAACCAATATACTTGAGTTAAATTACTAAAATCTAATTTTTTGACCACCAAAAACATAAAACTTGTACATGTATGATAAATCTACCCTCTTTTAGTTTCCGTTAAATTAGATTAATACCATGAAAAATCATAAATTAATATGCCTATAACAAATGAAGTTAAAACCTCAAACCGATATACCCATAAATTATTACGTGCTATCAAACTCAGTAATTTGATGGTAAAATTTAATAGAAACTAACAAACTAACAAAGAGTAAATTTATTATAGATGTATCACTTTGGAGTTTTTGGTGTAAAAAAAATTTGTTTGCGGTAAATTTGTTGTAATGTACTAATTTATATAAGCATAAGAGGGAATTTACATTCTATTACATTTATACACAATTACATATATTTCTTTCTATGCTTTTTTTTTTCATATTTCATTTTTACGAGCACAACCAATAATGGTCAAATTCTTCTATGTATGGAGTTAAACCGGTGGGAAATAAAAATCCTAAATAATAAGTCTGATTAGATATGCACACCCGATGCCCCATTGAAAATGTTGTTCCTTGTGGGGGAAGAGTACTTTGATCACAATGCATTCATAGCAAGATCCAAAGCATTGTCAAATTAATTAGACCATTTTAAAGCGAAAATCACTTTTAGTTTTCTTCTTTACCAAGTACATGGGATGCAATTTTTTTCATTATTGAAGCCAAGAACATGCCACAACATTCGCGGATAATTTTTACTTCTCTTTTGGGGGCCAAAAGAAAAGTGCTTTGGCTTGAGCAAGAAAAGGCAGTGGACGGATTCCCCGATGGAGAACCGCAGAAAAGCGATTGCTGCTTCAATAATGCACATTGCACTTCGATTAAAGACATTAATGAGCAAAAAGTTTTGCTTTAGTTAAAGTGAGTTTTGCTTTCACATTTCCTGATTGAAAACATGCCAAAACCATTTCATGCGTCAAAGAAAAACAATCTTAGCTGTCATAATATAAATTCGTCGGATGACATTTCCATTCAAAAAGAAATTCTTGTCATGAAACTAGGGTCATCCATAGTTAGTTCATTTGTGATAATGAATTTTTTTGATTTTTGTGTTCATATTGACGGAGTAATAATTATTAAACAATCTTAGCTATCATAATATATTAGATTCGCAAAGGAATTGAAGAAACAAAATTTGCACAACCATCACGATTTAGCTTCATGGCTTAAGCTAGTATAGACAATATCCCCATATTACACAGAATTTCTCATTCCACAGTCGCCTTTCTCAGGGGCATTTCTAAAACTAGTCTTGGAAAATGGACTTCTAGTTTGTTTGTCGCAAACATGTAATATTGGTAGTAAGATTATGAATCATGGTTGTAAATTTGTGTAAATGATAACTAGCTGATTCTGTCAAAACATGATTTATGTCCGGCCTGGCACCCGGTTCTATTTGTGCACAAGACTTCGTAACCTTTGCTGCTATCTTAGCCAAGTCGATGTTAAATTTTTCTTCCACCTTTGGATCAACAAGTCCACGTATATATCCACTTTTGAACTTTGGAATCGCCCATTCACGTGTGGGTACGCTATTTTCTTATCCACTTTGATTAATTGTTGGATGTCCTAAAATTAGCTCAAGGAGCATGGTCCTAAAATCGTAGACATCACTTTTCTTATTTAATTTATAAGGGGATGGTCCATGCCTGCTCAACATATAATAAGAACACGGACTGTCGGATTTTCTATGCATACAGAGATCAAGAACCATCTCAACAATATCGAGTTTAAGCTGTTACTCAAGCGAGAGGTAGCCAGGATTGCCCAAAGGAATGGTTGACTTGTAAGTGCCATTTTTCAGCTGCCAGAGCTCTTGAAAGACTGAAGTTGGATAGTTTGGCTTGCATGTTTTCATTCAACAAGATATTTGAAGCCTTGCTGTCTCTATGGATGATGGGTGGGACACAACTGTTATGGAGATAATCCAAACCTGCAATTCTTTCAAAATTTACCTTAAACATGGCAAATGTGAAGTGGGGAAAAATTCACAATTATGCACATCTCATTTATATACCTTGTGCTACGTCTACAGCAAATTGTAGTCTCCCATCCCAAGTCAAGACATTTGCCTTGGCCCCCGTTAAACCTGACATCCTCGCGTTGCATTTTTAAAAAAAATGAATGTTTTGTAGGATTATTATGGAGAAAAGAGAAACATAAAAGAATATGATAAAGTATCTTATAAGTGTTGTTGTAGATTTCCATTAGCCATGAATTCATACACTAATGCCTCATTTTTTGAGCCATCACAATATCCAATTAGGGAAACCAAGTTTCCATGGTAGACAATAATTAAAAGTTGTACCTATGATATCATGAAGATGCATTTTATATTGACATTGCTGTAGCATGGGATCGAGCTATCGATGAAGCATCTGATCGAATCATCCTATCTAATCTCAACTCGAAATTGCTTGCTCTCCTTTATGTTTGTCATTTCACATTTTGTTAATTGAGTTTGTTTAGCCAATTTTAGCTAGAAATTACTAATATAGACGCCAATCATCGACATAGTACAACCGGCATTAATATTGACAATTTTTATAATATATAATTTTTTATTTTTTTTTCCTTTTTTTTTTTCAAAGCTTGGTGAGGGTCAAAAAAAGGAAAAGAAATAAAGAAAAAGAAAAAAAAAGAGAAATTTTTAAAAAATAATAGTGTCCGGTTGTCTGGGCACATTTTGCTTGGACACTCGACCCAACAATGTGGTTTCAATCCAAACATGTTTTAATCCCTATTTTGAAGTCCTTATAAATCACAACTTGTGACAACCCTAGGGATCTGAGTATGTCCTTAAATTGCTCTCCTCCTCTTTAGGGGTTTATTCTCGGCGAAGGATAGGGAGCCTTCATTCCTAGGTGCGAAGCAAAATAAACTTGGGAATTTGGGCTAAGGGAGAGGGAGGTACAACCTCATCAATAAGGGCACACATGACAACATTTTCGAAATAAAAATTAATTTCTGATCAGAAATTAATTTCTCAATTTTTATTCCCCGAGCGAGTTTTTAAGTGAAGAAATGCGTTTGATAACAACTCAAAATTTATGTTTCTAAAGTAGAAATTCGTTTGGTAACAGAATAAAATTTCTATTTCTTGAGGTTGTTTGTATGGAAAGTAGCTAAGCATGAACCTCTATTTTATAAGAGAATTTTACCTTTTATTATTTTGCATGTAGAATGCTTCTTTCCAATTAAAGTTAGGGGAGAGTAATCATGTCACAAATATTCTTATTGTTTATAGTTGTCGTGGTCGACGTCATTTTATGGCCGTCCCAAGATGCAGTACATTTCTTTATCGTTCTCTTTTTTGGGCCATTCAAAAAAAAAAAAAAAAAGTAACGAGTAAACTCTTGAAAAACTGGCCATCCTTTTGATAGTGCCCTTTCCTTGACTTGAGTTGACTTGAACTTCTCTCTTGGTAAGTCTCTTTATCGCATATCAAGTGGAACAATATTGATAAATTCCGTCGGATGATTTTACATCAACCTATATTACTAGAGAAGAATTATTCAAAAAAATCATAAACCTATTACATTTTTGTCATTTCAATCGTAAACTTGTTAATTTTGTTAATTGAGTCATAAACATTTTTCATGTTTTATTAATTAAGTTAAAAATATTTTCACATTTTGCTAATTGGGTTTATCTGGCCAATTTTAGTTAGAAATTACTAATATAGACGCCAACCATCTTACATGGTACGACTAGCGCTGATATTGACAATTTTTATAAAGTATGGACTTTTTTTTTTTTCCTTTTTTTTCCAAGCTCGGTGAGGGTCGAAAAAAGGAAAAGAAAAAAAAGAGAAATTTAAAAAAAAATAATAGTGTCCGGTTGTCTTGGTGCATTTTGCTTGGACACTCGACCCAATAATGCGATTTCAATCCAAACATGTTTTAATCCCTATTTTGAAGTCCTTATAAATCACAACTTGTGACAACCTTACGGATCCGAGTATGTCCTTAAATTGCTCTCATCCTCTTTGGGGGTTATGCTCGCAGAGGATGGTGAGCCTTCATTCCTAGGTGTGAAGCAAAATAAACTTGGGAAATTGGGCTAGGGGAGAGGGAGGCGCACCCTCATCAACAAGGGCACACATGACAATATTTTTGGAACAAAAATCAATTTCTAACCAAAAATTGATTTCTCAATTTTTATTCCCCGGATGAGTTTCTAAGTGAAGAAACGCATTTGATAACGACTCAAAATTTATGTTTTTGAAGTAAAAATTTTGATAACAGAATAAAATTTCTATTTATTTGGGTGGGGGGGGGGAATTGATTTCTCAATTTTTATTCCCCATATGAGTTTCTAAGTGAAGAAACGCGTTTGATAATGATTCAAAATTTATGTTTTGAAGTAAAAATTTGTTTGATAACAAAATAAAATTTCTATTTCTTTGGGCCCGGGGGGGAGGGGGAAGGGGAGGCGGGGGCCGACGTCAAAGGTGTCCCCCTCGCCAGATCCGGCAGCCAGCGTCCGTGTGCCACGGGCGCGGGTGAGCAGCGGTTGGCGACAAGAGTGAACAATGAGAAGAGTTTTAATTTCTCACTTTTGTTCCAGAAATAGAAACGCTAAAAATTTTAGCTTTTGATTTCTACTCTAAATATATTTCTTGAATAGAAATTTATTCTAGAAATAGAAAATTGTAATTGCGTTACTAAATGGATTTATGTTCCAAACTTGTTCCAGGGATCACAAAAATAAAGAAATAGAGAAACATGAATTTTGTCATTAAGTGCCCTAAAAGACTGCATTGTGCTTCTCCAAGAACAATCCTGGACAAAGGCAGGAAGCCGCTAGGGAGTGATCCCCCCAATGATGGACTTCCCTACGTAAACAAAGAGGAGGAAGCTGAGGGGCCTTTTTACGTTTACGTTCAGAAAGTTTCTACAAGAGAGTTGAGAACATTAAAAAAAAAAAAAAAAAAAACTCATTTCTTGTGATTGTTTCTTGTAAATTGGATTTCTAGGATCCAGAAACACTTGATAGTTGAGCCTTCAAATAATTGTAATCTTCTATTGTGGAACCATCTCGATCCAATATGGTTAAGTTTTATTTCACGCTTGAATCATTTGTTTGTTCATGCTTTCGCGTTAGTTGTAAGGGTTTATTATTGATATATTATTCTGGAAATTTATTTATACGCAATAATCATTATGGATTTCATTAAATTTGAGTTGGAGAAATTTACTGGTAGGAATGATTTTAATTTGTGGTCCATTAAGATGTGTGCGATGTTAGAGCCATGGCATTTGGATTTAGCATTGGAGCGAGATGATGACTTTCCTCAAATTATGAAAGCAAAAGAAAAAAATTATATTTTGAAAAAGGCTAGGTGTATAATACTGCTAAATCTAGGGGATAATGTTTTGGTTGAAGACATATTAAAATCTCTCTTGAAGATACTTTTATTGATTCGACAGTTCTTCATGCCAAGATTATTGAGGAATGTCAATCCAGGATCACCTAAATGAGTTTTAGGTATCTGATTAATGGTAGACTATGATATTGTTGTATTCTTTGTAGAGAAATGAACATAGGAGTGGCATTGAGGGCTTGCTGGTCAAAGGCAAAAACTCAAAGATGGGTTCTTATAAAAGAAGCAAGTCTAGACTGAAGTTTAGAGTAAGGAAAAAGGCCGTTAAGATGATACAACTATCAGAAAGAAGGGCATATTGCAGCTGGATTGTCCATAGCCAAAGAAAGCAGGGAGATTGGAGAGTGGCATGAATGTCGTAAGGGCCAAACGGAGGAGTCATATGTTTTGAGTGGGACTACCGGTTCGACTAGAGAGGAGTTAATCATGAATTCTAGACTCACACATCACATGACATCACATAGGGATTGGTTTTTAGATTATTAATCTATTGAGGATGTCAATTTATAAAAAAGTCGTAAGACTTTGAAGATTATCATCCACATGTCTGAGAGAGGCATGAACATTTTGAGTGAGCAAGGTCTTATGTATGGGTATGAAATTTGGAAGATGGACTTTTGCAAACATTGCGCATTCGACAAGCAAAGTGCGGCTTAGCACCTATGAAGCACCAACACTTTCCAAGAGCTTTCGTGTCATGTTGGACACTTCGACACATGTCCGACACTCTCTCGACACTCGAGTCAACACGTGTCGAAAAATTCGACACCTGGTCAACTTTCTCGACACTCTCCGACACTCGAGTCGGAATTCCGACATACGAGTTTCTAATACATGATTATGATATTGAGGTCAATTTTAAAAAATTTCAATAAATGAGAGGTCAATATATATATATTTGAAAAAATAATAAATTGAGAAAGAATAAATATATAGTATTCTCTTCTCTTCGACTCCCACTTCCAAAGATACACAATTCACCCCTTAAATTTTTTTTTTCATTTTCTGACATATCTAACATGCGAGTCTAGAATGTGAATTGCTTGTTTTTTTTCTCCAAATTTTATGAATTATTGGAATAGAGTTGAATTTGTCAAATTGAAATAATGAATGATATTAATAAATTGTGGGTTAATATTTTTAGTGTAAATTCATTCTAGGCTTTTTTTAATTATTTATTTATTTGTGAACTTGAATCAAATTAATTTGATTGAAATAATCATAAAAAATGATAATTTATTATGTATACATAAAAATATATATTTAATATACAACGTGTCCCAACATGTCGGAATTCTCTTTTTTAGAAACGATGTATCGGCATGTTGTGTTATATCTGTTGTGTGTCGGTGTCGGTGCTACTTAGCTTAGCACAATAGTTCACAAGACCAACATACAATATATTACATCCATTAAAACTTGTGGGGGTCCTTCTCAGGTGCAGTTAAAAGGAGGTGCCCGAGTATATACTAACCTTCGTTGATGAGGTCGAATGAACTTGCCACTAATCAATAATAATAATAATAATAATAAAAGTTGGCCAACTTTTATGTCTAACATGAAGAAATACGAATTTGTGGACTTTGTTTTATTAAATTAATAAAATCTAACATTCCATAATAAACAATAATGGGTGACAATGTTATTCTAGATATGAAAAATCTCTACAATGGAGATGGAATCTACATTTACAGACAAAACGGATGATCCCACATGAAGAAAGCAATCTATTTGCCAAGATTTCTTTAGCTTAAATAATGGAGGAGACTTGACTTGGATGGAAGGGCACGGAATGCAGATACCATGGTGAATCACCTCGTTGATGAGAACAGAATCTTGCGTTGTCCCATGCATTATTAAAGTTTTCTAGACATATATTTTCCAACCAAAAAGATGATCTCGATGGGGAGCCCGAGAGAAGGGCAAATCAGAATTAAGTTAATTTTTTTATTGTAATAATGATTTAATTATTTGTTTTGAATAGTCTTCGCACTAAGTCCAGCATGATGTGAATTCACAAGTATGTATTAACTTTCCTGAGGCAAAAAGGAGTCAGAAATTCTCAATTTCTTTGCTTTATTTTGGAGTGATGAAAGAAGTTTCATCTGCTGCTCATAGGTTGATAGTGCTTATCGCTTTCAACTTTCTAAGGTGAAAACTGCCCATGGACAGAAATTCTAGGTTCCATGGATCTGATATAAAGTTTTTTCAATGGTGATAAGACAAAAGTAGGAAGAGAATACGAGGGCGGTCAAGTCATCAACTACTTGTGCATTTGTAATAATGACTTGCTTTTCAAATTGTTCATGTTTCATGCCGACCACAAATAATGGATTTACGTACGACAATGGAATATGGATTGATCTTAAGGCGACTAGAGAAAGACTTCTACTACCATGCTACTAATCAAGGGTTTATAATTTCTCACATTTATTTTTAGAAAAAAAATCACAAAAATCTTAAATTATATTCAATGTTACATATTTACTTTCAACTTTCTTTTTCTATATCCAAACCCCAAACTATAATCACTTTGACATATTTACCCTAAACTTTTTTTGGTAATATAAAAAATCTAAAACTTATACCTATGTGACACATTTACTCTTCATCAAAATTCTATCAAATAACTTTTCAGTCAAAATAGCGTCATTTTTTTCCACTTAAGTTATGTTAGTGCTATGTCAATGGCGTTTGCTTATCGGCATCCATGTTTGCAAATTTTTAATGATTCTCTCGTATCAGTACAAGTTTGGGCTTTTTCATGTCACAAAAAAAAAATAAGGTAAATGTATCACCGTTGACACAGTTTGGAGTTTCTAATGGCCTTTGCCCTTCTTTTTATGCTAAGAGAATTTTTCAATATTGTTTTTTTTTTATGTCCAGAAAATGCAGATTTTTTTCCCTAACAATAAATTTTAATATGTAAGAGGATGATTCCAAAACACCAAATATCACTTTTCTTGTTCAACCCATATCATTAATTCCTGTAATAGAAACATCAGAACGTGGATGAGAAGGCAATTTCCAGGTCATAGATTAGGAATCTCCTCGGGTTCTTGAGCCCTTTGTCAATGTTATATTTAACCTTTATTCCATCATGTCCTTAGAGAAGTGAAGTATAAACCATTTTGCAGATAATCCAAACCTACAATTCTTGCAAAATCTTCTTTAATAATGCCAATCCAAAGAAGCAAAAGTGGAAATAATGGATATGTCATTCATATACCTTGTGCTACATCTATAGCAATTTGCAATCTCTTACTCCACGTCAAGACATTTGGCATGGCCCCTATTATAGATCAGCATATCTTTGCATCATACACGAGAAAGAAACATATATTTGTGAAATTATTTTAGAGGAAATTAAAACATGCTAGAATACGTTGAAGTACTTGATAAGTGTTGTTGTAGGTTTCCCTTAGACATAAGTTCATATATAAACTCAATCTTTGTGGAGTCATCACAATACCCAATTAGAGAAACCGAGTTTTCATGGTAAACAATTGTTAAGAGTTGTGGCTGCAATATCATGAATGTGGCTTTACTACGTGTAAGGGCAAATTTCTAAATAAGCAAATGGTTGCAGCATTGTATCTCACCCCTGCTTGAAAATGTTTGCACCCTTGCCATGATGATTCAAAAAGCACCTTCATGGCAACTAGCATAGAGTGCAGTTTAGCACGACAGTTCACATGACCAAAGTACAGTGAGCTACATCCATTTAGATTTGTTGGGGCTTTCTCAGTGTAGTTGAAAGGAGGTGCTAGGTATATACTAATCTTTATTGATGAGATCGATTGAACTTGCCACTTATTGATGATAATGAAAAAGTTGATCATTTTTTTTTTGTCAACACAAATAACTATGAATTTCTTGACTTTGTTTTCAAATCAACAATATCTGACATTTGACAATTAATAGGAATTGATGAAAATGTTATCCTAGATATAAAAAAATCTCTACAATGGAGATGGAATCTACATTTACCTACAAAACATACAATCCCACACAAAAAAGACAATCTATTTGCTAAGATTTTCTTTAGCTTAAATAATGGAGGAGACTTGACTTGCTTTTGAATCAATGGAAGAACACAATGTAGACCCAAGGTCAATAATACTTAGTATTCACCTTATTTATGAGAAGAGTTTGTCCTATCACATTATTAAAGTTGTTTGGGATATATTTTCCAACCAAAAAGATGATTTTGTGTGGAACATGTGTTTTGAATAATCTTCGCACTAAGTCCAGCATGATGTGAACTGCTTCACTTGGAATAATGAAAGAAGTTTTTGTTCACTGCTCTTACCTTGGTTCTTATCCCTTTCGACTTTCTAAAGTGAAAGCTGCCCAAGAAAAAAAACCGAGGTCGTTGTCTTCATATCTAATATGAAGTTGCTTAGATGGTGAGAAGAAAGTAGGAATGTAACATGAGGGTGTTAAAGTCATCAACGACTTGTCCATTTGTGATTATGATTTCTATGTCAATTTTTGGCGTTTCATACCAACCCTGCACCATGGATTTTACTTACGACAATGAAATATGGATTGATCATGACGTGACATCTACTTCTATGCCACTAATCAACTGTCCATAATTTCTCAGGCTTCTGTTTACACTAAGAGAGTTTTCTGATTTCATTTTTTCATGTCTAGGAAATACGGATTTTTTTTCCGTGACAATAAATTTGAATAGGTATTGGTAAGTATCGAAAAAATGTTGCTTATAAAAATTATCGGTAACGTTTTTTTTTTCTAAGTAACTTGTTGGTAATTTACCAACACTTTGATGAAACAACAATTCTTTTATGTAGTTTGCAAATTAAGACTTTCTATACTAACTAACCAACTGTTATTTACATCACTCATGAATGTTTCAAGTTATTAACTTTTATGTAAAATTGTCAACCTAAATCACCAAATAATTTTGAGGTATCAACTTTCATACAAGTTATTTTCTGATGTTTAATAGCTTTCACTTAGCAGCCTCTTACATTTACTAACTATTACCAACTCAAATTACTGTGACTCACTAAATTTTGTTCCATTAAACTACAACTTAATATTGGTTATCAAAGTGAGTTACTTACCATAAATTAATTGAAAATTTTAAGCTATTGATAAGAAAGATAAATAAAAGTTACTAAACAATAAAATTAATTGTTTTTGTTAGTGATAGAAATTTGTAATTTAAGAAAAGACAAAATAAAACATTGGTAACTAACTTAGAAAAAGAAAATTTGGTATTCACTCTAATTGAGATTAGTAATATCTTAAAAGCATTAATATGTTTAAAAAGTTGGTGAATAACACAAATGAAAGTGACAACTCTATGAACAAGTTGGTAAGTAAAAAAAAAAAAAAAAAAACTAAATGTTGGTAAAGCGACTCAAATGAGACTTGGTAATTCAAAATTAATTGATAACTTAATCAAGAAAACATTAGCAAGTAACTCATATAAAAATGGGTAATTTCATCTAATCATTTATAAAGGCATTGATTAAAATGGTCAATAAAAGTATATATATTATATAAGAGAGGTTTTTTTTTTTTTTTTTTACAAGAGATGGATTTATTTTGAAAAAAATCAAACAATATTGGTAACTAAATCAAATAAGAGTTAGTAATACAAAACTAGCTGGTAACTTTATTAGAGAAAAATTGATATCACTATTAGCAAGAACTTGTTTAACGTGCATATCATAAGGAATTCGAACAACTACTTGAAATACAATATTAGGAAGTACCGCTTGAACCTCAATATCTACAAGCTTATTAGCTAAATGACAATTGGCACATACAATACGCAATATCTGAAAAAAAAAATATATAAATTTAACGGATTGGAAGTAATGAATATAAAAGTTGGTAACTCAATAGATATATTAGTAAATTAAAAAGAAAAAACCATTGTTGGTAAGCAACTTAGTTAGTAAAAGAAAACTAGCTAGTAAAGTTACACAAATGCAGGTTTATATATCAATGGGTTAATTTCACGAAAAACCTCAAACTTATATACATGTGACAAATTTACTCAAATATAATTTTTTTATGATAAAAATTCTAAACCAAAGATACCGGTAACAAATTTACTAAAAACTAATTTTTTTTTACCACTAAAAACCTAAAACTTGTATATTTGTAACAAAGTTACCCTATATTAATTTATATTAAATTAGATTAATATTACAAAAAAACCACAAACTGATATACCTATGACAAACGAAGGTAAAACCTCAACTGGTACACCCATCAATTATTACGTGTTATTCAACTCAGCAATTTTGATGGTAAAATTTAGTAGAAACTAACGAAGGGTAAAATTATCATAGATATACCAATTTGGAGTTTTTAGTAGTAAAAAAAGAAAAAGATTAATTTGCAGTAAATTTGTATGCGGTAAATTCGTCATAGGATACCGATTTATATGTTTATAAGAGAGAATTTACATTCTATTTCATTTACACGCAATTAGACATATTTCTTTCTATGCATTTTTTTCATATTTCCTCTTTACGAGCACAACCAATAATGGTCGAATTCTTCTATGTATGAAGTTAAACCAGCGGGAAAAAAATCCCAAATAATAAAGTCCGATTAGATATGCACACACAATGCCCCATTGATAATGTTGTTCCTTGTGGGGAAGAGTACTCTTGATCACAACACACTCACAACAAGATCCAGAGCATTGTCAAATTAATTAGACCATTTAAAAGCGAAAATCACTTTTAGTTTTCTTAAATCCCAGTATATGGGATGCAATCTATTCCATTACGGAAGCCAAGAACTTGCCACAGGATTCGTGGATAATTTTTAGGGATAAGTGCTGTAGAAGTCCTAAAACTTGTTACGAAAATGCAGTTGAGTCCTAAAACTTGCAAAAAGTGCAATTAAGTCCTAAAACTTGTCAAAATGTTTCAATTGAGTCCTAAAATTGACGCCATCAAATTTCCTAACGGAAAAAGCGGACGTGGTGCGGACGTGGCTTTTTTTAATCGTTTCTCTCTCCTACGTGGCGAATAGTTAAAAACAAATTTCCGCTATCTAATAGCTTAACCTTTTAAAACAATTGACCCACCAAAATCTCACACCTAGCATCAAATTCCTTTATGGATATCCTAAACTAAATTTTATGTAGAAGACAATTTGGAATTGAACAGTAAAGTGGTAATGTCTCGAATTGAGGATTTTCAAATAATTTTAAAAAAAATTTGTTAATTTTACACTTTATTTGTACTAACATAGAATCACCATATGGATACATATTAGAAAATATTGTGTATAATACATGGATTTGAGTAATAAATTGACGTTATTTTTGCAAAGGAAAAGAGGTATTTCAGCATAGCGTGTGATTTTCAATTTTAGTTTTTTTTTTTTTTTTTTTTTTTTTGGTTTATTCTCATACTTGCTTAGTTATGTTCTTGCTTTTACCAGTCAAAAGTTTCTATTTAAAGATTAATTCAAGGAAATAATCGTATATCAAACAATATGTTTTGAAAAGTAGAGGCCATCTTGAATAATTTTTTTGTCCTTTTCAAACCTCACAGATGTGTCTGACCAAAAAAAAAAAAACCCTCACAGATATGCTTTTGGTTAATTGGCCTATTCATGAGTTGGATATTTATTTGAAATTATTTCTCTGTTTCAACCAACTTTTACAATAAAAAAAGATAATATACTTTAACCTCTAATATTTCCCCCTTTTACGCTAAATGCTCTCTAATTGACCTTAAAAAATCTAGTTCATCTCTCAACTACATATTTCTTTTCATGTAGGTATATGTTAATCATGATTAACATAACAAATAACAAAGTTTGAAAGACACGAATCTCCCTCTCTCTCTCTCTGGCGTCCAAGAACCTTTAAAAGGTAGATGGTTTAAGTCATATTTTTGTGTTCTCTTTTGTTGGAACCTAAAAGTGCAATGCGTATGATTCTAAAATTAGATCGTTATACTAGAGAATGCGCAGTGCAAAGGAAAAAAAAGGGTTCGCATTGTGTTTGTTTAATTTTCTTGATTTCGTTTATTACCTAGTGGAAATTATGTATTTCTTTAATTTTCTTGATTTCATTTTTTACCTAGTGGAAATTATGTATTCTCGTAGGACAGTGAGATTAAATAAAATAAGTTATATGCCATCATTATGGAATGGAAGAAGTAACAATAAATGATGGAAGGACGTGATTGAACAAAATAAAATAAGTTATAAGGCTTGCTTGCACATAAAAAAGTTGGAGGAAGTTATTGAAAATGGTTCTCCATCGACACATTCAATCATAAAGACAAGAACAACTTATCGTTATGCAAATCTACATCCAGGCATAAATTCAAAAAATAAGTTGGCTTGAGTTCAGTACTAGCTGCTGAGGAATTCTGCAACAAAAGCGAAAAGTCTACTGGTGGGCCAAACTACCTTGCCATAGGTCCATCGTGAGGATGCGGTTGCTTTTGAAAGACTCACATGATCGGGTACTTTTGGTGACAATCCTCGAGGCTTTTTGCAGATGCCAATATAATTGCCAGCGATTCCTTCAATACTGCCGATACATGATTTATGTCCGGCCTTTGAACGCCAGTTGGTAGCGTACAAGACTTGGCAATCTCTACCGCTTTTCAATCCGAGTTAGTGTTGAATTTCCCTCCTAGCTGTGTATCCAAGATCCTCTGTATATCTTGACTCTCAATGATAGGAATCACCCAGTGAAGTATGTTCACGCTTCCTTCCTGCTTTATCATCGTTGCCGGATGGCCTGTAGGTCGCTTAAAGAGGACGATTTCAAAACAACAAATATCACTCTCCTTGCTCAACCCAACTGATTGATTCCTGCAATAAAAACATCAGAACGTGGATGAGAAGACAATTTCCAGGTCATTGATAAGGAATCTCCTCGAGTTCTTGAGCCCTTTATCAATGTTATAATTAACCTATATTCCGTCAAGTCCTTAGAGAAGCATAAACCATTCCAAACCTGCAATTCTTGCAAAATCTTCTTTAATAATGCCAATCCGAAGGAGCAAAAGTGGTAATAATGATATGTCATTTATCTGCATTGTGCTACGTTATAGCAATTTGCAGTCTCTTACTCCACGTCAACACATTTGGCATGGCCCTGATATAGATCAGCATATCTTCACATCATACATGAGAAAGAAACAGATATTTGAGAAATTATTTTAGAAGAAATTGAAACATACAAAAATACTATGAAGTACCTGATAAGTGTTGTTGTAGGTTTCCATTAGACATAAGTTCATATATTAACGGCATCCTTTTGGTGTCATCATAATACCCAATTAGAGAAACCAAGTTTCCATGGTAAGCAATTGTTAACAGTTGTGCCTGAAATATCATGGATGTGGCTTTACTAGGCGTAAGGGCAAATTCCAAGATAAGCAAATGGTTGCAGCGTTATATCTCACCCCTACTTGAAAATGCTTGCACCCTTGCCACAATGATTCAAAAAGTACCTTCACAGCAAGTAGTATAGAAGAGAAAATTGTCCAAAAAGTTCTAAACCTATTGAATTTTTTCATTTTAATTCAAAACCTTTCAACTTTGCCAATTAAGTCATAAACATTTTTACTTATTGCCAATTCAGTCCTAAACTTTTTCACTTTTTGCTAATTTAATTTGAAATCTTTTCACTTCTTGCTAATTGAGTCAATCCGGCCAACTTTAACTAAAATTGCTAACATGGACGGCCAACGCTATTGTGGCACTTTTTTAATAATATTTTAATGATATTTTAATTTTTTTAATTTTTTAACTTTTTTTTTGGGTTTTTGGACCTAGGGCCGACGAGGGTTGCCGAACCTAGATCCAAAACACCCAAAAAAAAAGTATTAAAAAAAGAGAGAGAAAATTCAAAATATTATTAAAAAAGTGTCATGTTAGCGCCGACTATTTATGTTAGTAATTTCCAGCCAAAATTGGCTAGATTGACTCAATTGACAAAAAATGAAAATATTTATGACTGAATTGGTAAAATTGAAAAGTTTATGATTGAATTGACAAAAGTACAATAAGTTTAAGATTTTTGGAAAATTTTCACTAGTGTAGTTCGTAGTTCATCATGACAATTCACATGACCAAGGTACAGTGGGCTACATTCATTCAGATTTGCGTGGGCCTTCTTAGATTTAGTTGAAAGGAGATGCTAGGTATATACTAATCTTCATTGACGAGATCAACTGAACTTTCCACTTATTGATGATGATAAAAAAGTTGATCATTTTTTTTGTGTCAACAAAAATAAGTATGAATTTCTCAACTATGTTTTCAAATTAACAAAATCTAACATCTTACAATTAATAGGAATTGATGAGAATGTTATCTTAGATATAAAAAGATCTCCACAATGGAGACGGAATCTACATTTACCCACAAAACGTACAATCCCACACAAAGAGAGCAATCTATTTGCTAAGATATTTTTTAGCTTAAATAATGGAGGAGACTTGACTTGCGCTTGAATCAATGGAAGAACACAATGTAGACCTCACGATCAATAATACATATTATTCACCTTTTTGATGAGATGAGAAGAGAATCTTGTATTGTCCCATCACACTATTAAAGTTGTTTGGGATATATTTTCCAACCAAAAGATGATTTTGTTTGGAACACGTGTTTTGACTAATCTTCGCACTGAGTCCAGCATAATGTCAATTCACAATAATTAATTTACTTTCCTGAGCTAAAAAGTAAGTGAGAAATTCTTCATTTCTCTCTCTTACTTGGAATAATCAAAGAAGTTTCGTCTGTTGCTCTTAGCTTGGTGCTTATCCCTTTCGACTTTCTAAAGTGAAAGTTGTCCAAGAACAGAAACCGAGGTCGTCGTCCTCGTATCTAATATAAAGTTACTCGGATGGTAAGTATAAAGTAAGAATGTAACATGAGGGTTTAAAGTCATCGGCGACTTGTCCATTTGTGATTATGATTTCCATGTCAATTGTTCACGTTTCACACCAATCCCGCACCGTGGAATTTACGTACAGGAATGGAATATGGATTGATCATGAGGTGACATCTACTTATATGCCGCTAATCAAGTGTCCATATGTTCTCATACTTCCTTTTACACTAAGAGAGTTTTCCAATATTATTTTTTTCATGTCCGCGAAATAAGGATTTTTTTCCATTACAACGAATTTCAATAAGTATTGGCAAGTATCAAAAAATGTCACTTAAAAAAATGATTGGCAACTATTTTTTTCTAAATAACTTGTTGGTAATTTACCATCACTTTGATGAAATAATTTGTTAATTCAATTCAAAATCTTTCAACTTTGTCAATTGAGACATAAACATTTTTACTTATTGCCAATTCCATCCTAAACTTTTTCACTTTTTGCTAATTCAGTTCTAAATCTTTTCACTTTTTGCTAATTGAGTCAATCCAGCCAATTTTGGCTAAAATTGCTGACATGAATGGCCGACGCTATTGTGGCACCTTTTTAATAATATTTTAATTATATTTTGACTATTTTTATGATTTTTTTACTTTTTTTTTTGGGCTTTTGGACCTAGGGCCGACGAGGGTTGCCGACCCTAGAGCCAACACCCCCCCCCACCCTAAAGTAAAAAAAGAAAATTCAAAAATTATTTAAAAAGTGCCATGTCAACCAACCGTTTATGTTAGTAATTTCCAACCAAAATTGGTTAGATTGATTCAATTAACAAAAGCGAAAATGTTTATGATTGAATTGGCAAAAGTACAATAAGTCTAAGACTTTTTGGACAATTTTCCCTAGTGTAGTTCGTAGTTCATCATGACAGTTCACATTTACAAGGTACAGCGGGCTACATTCATTCAGATTTGCGTGGGCCTTCTTAGGTTTAGTTGAAAGGAGGTGCTAGGTATATACTAATCTTCATTGACGAGATCAACTCAACTTGCCACTTATTGATGATGATAAAAAAGTTGATCATTTTTTTGTGTCAACACAAATAACTATTAATTTCTCAACTTTGTTTTCAAATTAACAAAATCTAACATCTTACAATTAATAGGAATTGATGAGAATGTTATCTTAGATATAAAAAGATCTCCCAATGGAGACGGAATCTACATTTACCCACAAAACGTACAATCCCACACAAAGAGAGCAATCTAGTTGCTAAGATATTTTTTAGCTTAAATAATGGAGGAGACTTGACTATTTTTGTGACATCCAGATTTTCTGGATTAATTTCGACCTGGATAAATAGTACGTTGTTGTTTAGTTGAAGCCAGGGATTGTGAAATTGGGATGCAAGTGGGCTATATTGGTAGGGAAAAATACCAATTGGAATGACGAGGTATTGAATGAAATTATGAGAGTCAATTTAAATTGAATCAAGAGGGATTAAGGTCCAATTGGGAAGAAAAATTAACAAAATTCGTATGCCACCTCTACCCCATATTTTGGCCTACCTAAATGCTTCTAGAAGGGGCAAATTTGTCTTTGAATTGTGAGTGGATGACAGCCCATGGTGGCCCACGTGCGGATGACATAAGAGAGAGAGAGAGAATGAGAGAGGAAAAAGGGGAAACCGGTTCCCATTTCTTCCTCGTCGCTGCCTCTCTCCCCTGCATCTCCATCTTCTTCCCTTTTCTTTGGGGTTTCTTCTTCAGCAGCAACCGAAGACCAACGAAGACCGAGCTGTCGTCGCCGCCTCTCGCCGCCGTCGTCGCACGCCCGCAAGCCACCGGAGCTGCTCGCGCACCCGAGCCCGCCGCCGTGCTGCCGTCCGCGCGCGTCCGCCCCCTCTCCCTCCTCTGGTTCGAACAGAAACGAAAGCAGAAACAGAAGTAGCAACCATCGTCGGTTGAAGGAGCTGCAATCGCGCCGGAGCTGCCATCGCCGCCGCACATCGCCTCGCCGCCGTTCGCCTCACGCTCGCCTGCCGTGCGCCGTCTGCAGTTGCCCGATCGAGCTACTGTCCAGCCTCTGTTTCGCCTCTGTTCAGTCTCGTTCGGCCACCTCAGGCCGCCGCCCGACCACCTCCGGCCACCGTCGACCCAGCCGAAGCTCCGCCTTGCCCTTCGCCACCCTTGGCCGCCTCAACCGGCCCCGAATCTGCCCCGACCAGCAGCGATCAAAGGGTTGCAGAAAATGGGTATGACAGTGGGTTTTGGCCCGTTTTGGCCGTCTTCCCGAGCCCGGATGCTCGGCCCGCTTTGGGGAAAGTCGATCCTCGCGTCGAGCCCGTCGTTTTGAGTGAGTTTTACTCACTAATGCCTTCTTAGTGCGCTAATTATACTTAAAGGTTGAATAGTGTTAATTAAGTGTAATTAGGTTGTTAGATTAGAATTGATTAGTGATTATTAGTTAATTGCTTTGTATATTAGTGGTGTGATTAGTGTAATTGGATAGAGAATTGCATGTAGTATTTATTGGATGCTTCTTGGGATTTTTCCTGTCCCTTATCGGGTGTTAATTAAGCGATTCGGGCCTAGGTGGTATTTTTATGAATTAATTATTAATTTTCGAAATTAATTATTTAATTATTTATTTCCCGGAAATTCAATTGAGATGGCTAGTGACCGGGATTTTATGCTGATGATCGTGGTGCAGACCGTTTATTTAATTGAGCTTTATATTGTGCTAAATTGAATTTATTGTATTTATTTATTTAATTTTCGAAATTAATTAATTATTTATTTTTCGGAAATTAAGATTTTGATGGCCGACGACCGAAATCTCGTGCTGATCGTCGTGGTGCAGTCTGTTTATTTATTTGAGCTCCACGTTGTATGGAATTGAATAAATTGTGATATTTTAGGGATTTACCCTAAATTGATTGAAATTGATTGAGATTGAATTGGCCAAGTATGTTATTCAGCATTTATAATGCTTTGTTGAGTTGATTTAATTATTTGATTGAGAAATCGTTGGGTATTGGTTATCACCTGAATGGAAATATGTGGGCTCGGTGAATCGGAATATCACCTGGAGAATGCACGTGTATTCAGTGGTTGATTATGTCATCTTGGCGAAGAGTTGCCTTAGAGAATGCTCGTAAATTGTTGAAAGTTGATCATGCCTGTGTGGCAATAAGTGATCATGCCTGTGTGGCGATAGTTGATCATGCCTGTGTGGCATAGATTGTGCCTACGTGGCCGTATTTCTATGTATTGATTATCGAAAGTGGTCGAGTGGGACCGTAAAGCCATTGAGTATCGAAAGTGGTCGAGTGGTGGACTGTGTCTTCCACCTTTGCTTAAGATGTGATATGAGGATCGTAGTTCGTAATTGATGATTAAGATGGAATAATCGAATTGACCGTGAATGGTCTTGTTGGCGTGTAATCGACTAAGTCGATTGATCGATGATTCGATCTGAGTGTGATTTGATGTGATTCATTGCCTTGATTTGATGTTGTGAAATGATCGATTGAATAAAAGTGACCATGAGTGGTCTCGTTGACATGTAATCGACTAAGTCGATTAGATCGATGCTTCGATCTGTGATGTGATTGCTTGTGTGCCTATTTAATCTGTGCTAATATGCAGGTGGAATCTGAGGCCAAGGTAAGTCCTCTGACTCATGTTGTGCATAGGCAGCCCTAAGGTGTATTAGTTTACTAATCGGGTCTTAGGAGGTAGAAGTTGCTGAGACGTGGTCTCAGTGGTTATTAAATAACCATTTCAGGACCTGGATGAGGAGCCTAAGGAGCATGAATCTGACGAGGAGATCCTTGTTGAGGAACCCGAAGAGGAGTACGTGGAGGAGGACCCCGAGTATGACATCGAGTACGACCCGGATGAGGACCGAAATCCTATCCCCGTCTTGTCAGACCTTGTTTGCTTGTAAAAGTTGTAGTTGTGAATTTTCAGTAAGAAAAATGTATGGCCTGCTTTTCTATCCCATTGCTTTATTGTTCTGATTTATAATCGCTTCCGCATGTGCTATAAATAATGAAAGGGTCGGCGATACATAGTTCTGGGATATCGCTTTTTAAAATCGACCAAGAGTAAGGGATGTGTGTGTGCCTGAGGGTCGGGGCGTGACATGCGCTTGAATCAATGGAAGAACACAATGTAGACCCCACGATCAATAATACATATTATTCACCTTTTTGATGAGATGAGAAGAGAATCTTGTATTGTCCCATCACACTATTAAAGTTGTTTGGGATATATTTTCCAACCAAAAGATGATTTTGTTTGGAACACGTGTTTTGACTAATATTCGCACTGAGTCCAGCATAATGTCAATTCACAATAATTAATTTACTTTCCTGAGCTAAAAGTAAGTGAGAAATTCTTCATTTCTCTCTTACTTGGAATAATCAAAGAAGTTTCGTCTGTTGCTCTTAGCTTGATGCTTATCCCTTTCGACTTTCTAAAGTGAAAGTTGTCCAAGAACAGAAACCGAGGTCGTCGTCCTCGTATCTAATATAAAGTTACTCGGATGGTAAGTATAAAGTAAGAATGTAACATGAGGGTTTAAAGTCATCGGCGACTTGTCCATTTGTGATTATGATTTCCATGTCAATTGTTCACGTTTCACACCAATCCTGCACCGTGGAATTTACGTACAGGAATGGAATATGGATTGATCATGAGGTGACATCTACTTATATGCCGCTAATCAAGTGTCCATATGTTCTCATGCTTCCTTTTACACTAAGAGAGTTTTCCAATATTATTTTTTTCATGTCCGCGAAATAATGATTTTTTTTTCCATTACAACGAATTTCAATAAGTATTGGCAAGTATCAAAAAAATGTCACTTAAAAAATGATTGGCAACTATTTTTTTCTAAATAACTTGTTGGTAATTTACCATCACTTTGATGAAATAATTTGTTAATTCAATTCAAAATCTTTCAACTTTGTCAATTGAGACATAAACATTTTTACTTATTGCCAATTCCATCCTAAACTTTTTCACTTTTTGCTAATTCAGTTCTAAATCTTTTCACTTTTTGCTAATTGAGTCAATCCAGCCAATTTTGGCTAAAATTGCTGACATGAATGGCCGACGCTATTGTGGCATCTTTTTAGTAATATTTTAATTATATTTTGACTATTTTTATGATTTTTTTACTTTTTTTTTTTTGGTTTTTGGACCTAGGGCCAACAAGGGTTGCCGACCCTAGAGCCAACACCCCCACCCCAAAGTAAAAAAAGAAAATTCAAAAATTATTTAAAAGTGCCATGTCAGCGCCAACTGTTTATGTTAGTAATTTCCAACCAAAATTGGTTAGATTGATTCAATTAACAAAAAGTGAAAATGTTTAGGATTGAATTGGCAAAAGTACAATAAGTCTAAGACTTTTTGGACAATTTTCCCTAGTGTAGTTCGTAGTTCATCATGACAGTTCACATTTACAAGGTACTACATTCATTCAGATTTGCGTGGGCCTTCTTAGGTTTAGTTGAAAGGAGGTGCTAGGTATATACTAATCTTCATTGACGAGATCAACTCAACTTGCCACTTATTGATGATGATAAAAAAGTTGATCATTTTTTTGTGTCAACACAAATAACTATTAATTTCTCAACTTTGTTTTCATATTAACAAAATCTAACATCTTACAATTAATAGGAATTGATGAGAATGTTATCTTAGATATAAAAAGATCTCCCAATGGAGACGGAATCTACATTTACCCACAAAACGTACAATCCCACACAAAAGAGAGCAATCTAGTTGCTAAGATATTTTTTAGCTTAAATAATGGAGGAGACTTGACTTGCGCTTGAATCAATGGAAGAACACAATGTAGACCCCACGATCAATAATACATATTATTCACCTTTTTGATGAGATGAGAAGAGAATCTTGTATTGTCACATCACACTATTAAAGTTGTTTGGGATATATTTTCCAACCAAAAGATGATTTTTGTTTGGAACACGTGTTTTGACTAATCTTTGCACTGAGTCCAGCATAATGTCAATTCACAATAATTAATTTACTTTCCTGAGCTAAAAAGTAAGTGAGAAATTCTTCATTTCTCTCCCTTACTTGGAATAATGAAAGAAATTTCGTCTGCTGCTCTTAGCTTGGTGCTTAGCCCTTTCAACTTTCTAAAGTGAAAGTTGCCCAAGAACAGAAACCGAGGTCGTCATCCTCGTATCTAATATAAAGTTACTTAGATGGTAAGTAGAAAGTAAGAATGTAACATGAGGGTTTAAAGTCATCGGCGACTTGTCCATTTGTGATTATGATTTCCATGTCAATTGTTCACGTTTCACACCAATCCTGCACCGTGGAATTTACGTACAGCAATGGAATATGGATTGATCATGAGGTGACATCTACTTCTATGCCGCTAATCAAGTGTCCATAATTTCTCATGCTTCCTTTTACACTAAGAGAGTTTTCCAATATTATTTTTTGCGTGTCCACGAAATAAGGATTTTTTTTCCATGACAATGAATTTCAATAAGTATTGGTAAGTATAAAAAAAAATGTCAGTTAAAAAAATGATCGGCAACTATTTTTTTCTAAATAACTTGTTGGTAATTTACCATCACTTTGATGAAATAATTTGTTAATTCAATTCAAAATCTTTAAACTTTGCCAATTGAGACATAAACATTTTTACTTTTTGCCAATTCAATCCTAAACTTTTTCACTTTTTGCCAATTCAATTCTAAATCTTTTCACTTCTTGCTAATTGAGTCAATCTAGCCAATTTTGGCTAAAATTGTTAACATGAACGGCCGACGCTATTGTGGCACGTTTTTTAGTAATCTTTTGAATTTTACGCCAAGATATTTTGTTTGAATAGGCGAATGAAGAAATTTTTAATCACTTTTTCTATATTATGTTTTTTTTAAACTTCACTCTTTAGATGTATTCTAGTCTTATCAAATTGGTGGATTATCACGGATACAACTCCTAATCGTGTGTGGGGCCACAGTGAGGACGTTGTGCTAAAATTGGTGGATTATCACGGATACAACTCCCAATCGTGTGTGGGGCCACAACAAGGACGCTATGCTACTAAGGGGTGGAGAGTGTGACGGTCCAAGTGGCGGTGCGTGAGGAGGAGGGATGGAGCTGCTTCCGTGCCTCGGTCCCCGTACGTGCGTAGGGAAGCAGTCCCTCTCTTGTCTTACATCGCCTAAGGAGGGTGTTCTGGGCTGCCTTATAAGATAATGGGCCCTCTAACTGTACGTACACGTATTTTTGGAATAATATGGGCTGCCATGAGAAGAACGAAACCATGAGAACTTAGGGCGTGTTTGGTAATATTTCGTTTAAAAATTGTTCTAGGAAACGAAATAGAAAAAAAGTGTTTATGTTCCGGGAACAATTTCTGAACAAAAAAAAAAAAAAAACGCGTTTGGTAAACTTGTTTCAGGAATAAAAAAATGAACAGAAATACGTTTAGTAAATTTGTATAATTTTTATTTCTTTTAATTTTTTAATATTTTTATTTTATTTTTTTTCTATTTTCTTTCTTATTTTACTTATTTATTTATTTATTTTTCCTTTTATTTTTTATTTTTCTTTTTCCTTTTCTCTTTTTTTCTTCTTTTCGCCGGTCGCTCTTCTTCCCCCGGCATCTCCTCGCATGACCGTGCCGCGTGCCCAGCGTCGGCAGCGAGCCGACAAAGCAGTGACCCCGAGCCACACCGTCGTCTCCCTCCACCGCATCGGCGACCACGCTCGATGCCTCCTCGCTGCCACCGTACCGGCCATTCCTCGGAGCAGCCACCACGCCACTTCCCACGTCTAGTGAATATCACATCGCGAGTATTAAAGATCTTCAAATTTTTATCTCTTTCTAAATTGATATAACTCCGATTAACTAATTTTAAACTTAAAATTAGAATATGGGAATTACCAAAGACCTAATTCACCAGATCCTTGCCTTCTTATCATCACTCGTACCTGGCACAGATTGGAATTCCACAATAGCCCCGATAATTAAATTAATTCGATAAAATAAACAAATATAAAAAAAAAAAAAAACAGAAAAAGCGTAAATTTGAAAAAGAGATAAAGGCCCCTCACCAGTCACCACCCCAAAAAAAAAAAAATCCCACCTTCAAGTTTCATTCACCTTCATGTTATGTCGCCATGCGATGCAACGCATCATCACCGCCATCATCATCTTAAAAGAGGAATTAATGGAGATTGAGGTCGATCTTAAAAGAGACGAGAAAGCATGAGGAATAATAGAAGAAGAAGAAGAAGAAGATGGAGAAGGGCTTAAATTTCTAGTCCCACTTGGTCGCTCGCTCACTGCGACTCGGTGAGTGGGAGTGTGAGTTGAGACTCACTGTGACTTCACTGAACTCCTCGGATCTTTAGCAGCGGCTGGCAGTGGTGACAGCAAAGCGAAGGGCTTAGCGCGACAGCGACGATGGAGAAGTGGAAACGAAGTGAGTTGGAGAAGCAGCGTGACAGAGATGAGACGCAGCGTCGCGCAAGGGCTCAACGTCGTGCAAGGAGAGACAGGTGAAAGTGGAGAGAAATGGAATGGAGTTGGGGAACGGGAGAGTATAATTACATAGCAGCTGACACCGGTGAGGGACTTCACGAAGAAGATGAACAGTTCCTCTTACCTCACGTCACTTCCCACGTCTCCTCTTGCTGACTTTTCTTTTTTCTTTTCTTCGTACTTCAGTCAGAGAAGAAAAGGAGCTGCCCACCCTTTAACGAAGGAAAATGTTCCTTTTTCTTTCCCCTCTTTTCTCTCACAAATTTTTGCGCTCGATTTTTTTTTGAATTCCCCTCCCTTGGTCACGAAAATTATGACTCTTTTTATAGTGATTTCCAAATAGCCATTTTTTATAGCAACTTTCGAATATCCATTTTTGTTGTATTAAATCAAGATTGCAAATCGAAGCATGATTTCGCAATCAACTCGATTTTAATCCGATTTCTTCAATTTTGTAAAATTTATTGCCATTTATTCACCTGATTTTTATATTGCTTATATATTTATCAAAATCTGAATATTCATCAGAATTTCAAACTTTCATGCATAATCAATCAAATCGATTTTTCCCATTTTTTCCTTCTTTTTATTTTTATTTTATTTGTTCTATGCGATTTTTATTTTATTTCCTTAGGGTTGTCAAAATTTAGGTGTTAACACCTAACCCGGAATTCCTATTTTTTCAAGAGTAAGGTGGGTAATAAATGTGGAACATGAGCCATTCCAATTAACGTTTAGCGAAAACAGCAGAGTGATTTTGGCCATTTTCTAAAGAGATTTAACTCTCTCTGTCTCTCCCTCTTTTTCCTTTGGATGCAAAAAAGCTTCTTTCCAATAGAAAACAATAAGTAGGTGAAAAAAATTCAGAAGGTGTCTCCACATATTTTTTTATGTTACACTATTGTTGTACTTCATAACACAACATTTTTTTTTTTTTTTTTTGGTGAAAGGTAAGAATGATAACACAACATATTTATGATGCTATATATATCAATTTTACAACATGTTATGATATATTTGTTTTTACTTATGACAACTAGTTGTCTTATCATGTGGCATAACAAATGCATGATTGAAGTTTTTGTGGGCTTATACCATTTATTTTGTGGGCTCATACCATCAATTAGCCTAACCCAAGCAATTCACATGTTTTATAAAATTGTTTTATCATAGAATAATAAAATATTTTAAGACATTTTTTTAATCTTGTTTAGTTACTTGCAAAGTTATTTTCTGCATAAATATATATTAGATTCAATATAATAATAAATGAAAATTTAGGGGCTAAACAAATTACAATTCTCATTAGTAAATGGCTCTCATGTAAATAAGTCAGTGGTAATATGGTACGGCACAGCAAGAGTATTATAGAAGTTGTTGTGCGCTTGTATATATTTTTATTAGCTTTTTTTAACCAACTATTTATTAGCCTTCATGGCCACGCATTTCACATGCTTGATATAAATACTTTATCAAAGACATTCATTATTTTTCTAAAAGTTATTTTATCTCGCTTAGCACTATTAGTGTTTTTTTTTTCTGTGTATACATATATATTAGATCCGCAAAGGAGTTGAAGAAACAAAATTTGCACAACTATCACGACTCAGTTCCATGGCTTAAGCTAGTATAGACGATATCCCCATATTACACAGAATTTCTCATTCCACAGTCACCCTTGTTAGGGGCATTTCTAGAACCGGTCTTGGAAAATGGACTTATATTTTGCTCATGGTAAACATGTAATATTGGTCGTAAGATTATTAATCATGGTTGTAAATTCGTATAATTGGTAACTAGCTGATCAAGTTACTAGCTGTGATTTAGGAATAACATGAACGATTTATGACTATCAATAAAGTTGACGAAATTGAAAGATAGTGCTTGTGTGACACTTACAATGAAACAGACAAGAATAGCCTCTGGGCATTCCAAACTTATATATAGACACAAATTCAAAATATTGGAAGGCTTGATTTTAGTACTAGGAGTTGCCAAAGTTTGACAACCGACATTGATGCATACTAATGGGTAAAATGCACTACCCTGCCGGGGTGCACCATCTGATTCAACTTCCAAGGAGGTCGCCGCTATATTCTCCTCCGTCCATGTACTACTGGGCTTGGATGCCAGTTCAATCGGCCCCTTCAATTATGTTGAAACATGATGTTCGGCCTTGCGCCTGGTTTTTTTTGTGCAAGACTCCGTAGCCTTTCCTGCTATTTCAAATGAGTCGATATCGAATTTTTCTTCCACCTTTGGATCGACAAGTCTGCACATATATCCAATTTTGAACTTCGGAATCGCCCATTCACGTATGGGCACGCTATTTCCATCTCCACTTTTATTGATTGCTGGATGTCCTGAAATTAGCTCAAGGAGCATGATCCGGAAATTGTTGACATCGCTTTTATTGTTTAATCCATAACCTTACTTGCTCGACATACAATAAGAACACGGACTGTCAGATTTTCTGTGCATACAGAGATTGAGAACCATTGCATCAATATCGAGTTTAAGCCGTTACTTGGGAGGGGGCGGAGCCAGGAGTGCCCAAAGGAGTGGTTGACTTGTAAGTGCCATTTTAAGCTGCCAAAGCTCTTGAAAGACCGAAGTCGGATAGTTTGGCTTGCATGTTTTCATTCAACAAGATATTTGAAGCCTTGATGTCTCCATAAGGGGTAATCATAGTTTGAGTGGGCGGTTCTCATCTTGGAACCGAGAACCACCCACTAAGAACCGGTTCCGAAAAATTGAAACTGAGACCCATTTGTTGGCTCCATGGATCCACCCAAGAATCAACCGCTACTCTGGTCCAATTCTTGGGTGGGTCTATGGAACCGGTCTCCAATCCCTACAAAATTGCATTCATTGACAAATATGACGATGAACTTATTTTCTATTTAGAGTACCAAAGCTTGTTCGGTCTTATATTTGGCTAGAATTGCATTCCATCGATTTTGATGAAGGATTGAAAACTATAGGGTGAAGCGAATAAACAATACTTGTTAGCTAAAAACTTAATTTCTTCTAAGGTCACAGTGTAGCCCTCTTATGGTTTCCCGCACTAGAAAAATGTGGAGAATTAAACTCTTAAAACATTAATCGCTTGGTCCATCTTTTTTCAACATCAACCTAATTTAATCATGGGAATGGCTAGTGGGAGACCTAATTATACTTTTAAAATGAGCCAATGGCTCTTAATTTCATATCATGACGACAAAGTGACACAATATGTATGGACATCTCCAATCAATTTTTCCTTCCTCTACATTTGTTTATTTATTTTTTTAATTATTGAGAAAGCAAGTAAATGGATTATTAGAATTTTTTTTAAAAAAAAAAGTAGGGAAGTTAATCCTATTACACACCTAAGGACAAAATTAGTCAATAATATCCAATAACTACATATATATATATATATATATATATATATATATTTGGTCGACAAACTACAAAATAATTAAATAATTGAGACTAGATTACTTATATATATACCGGTCTGGTTCGGGTGGCTAGGCGGGCAATTCCATGCTAAAATTGGGAATTGGACCGACCCCCATGGGAACCGCCAATTCCGGTTTGATTCCTAGTGGTCCGGGCGGTTCCTAATTTTTTTGCACACCTCTAGCCTTTACGGATAATGGGCGGGACACAACCGTTATGGAGATAACCCAAACCTGCAATTCTTTCAAAATCTACCATAAAAATGGCAAATGTGAAGCGGGGAAAAATTCACAATTATGTGCATCTCATTTATATACCTTGTGCTATGTCTATAGCAAATCGTAGTCTCCCATCCCAAGTCAAGACATTTGGCTTGGCCCCTGTTAAATGTAACATCCTCGCATTTTTTTTTTTTTTAAAGAAGGAATGTTTTGTAGGATTATTATGGAGAAAACAGAAACATAAAAGAATATGATAAAATATCTTATAAGTGTTGTTGTAGATTTCTGTTAGCCATGAATTCATACACTAATGCCTCATTTTTGGAGCCATCACAATATCCAATTAGGAAAACCAAGTTTCCATGGTAGATAATCATCAAGAGTTGTACCTGTGATATCATGAATGTGCATTTCATATTGACATTATTGTAGCATGGGATCTAGCTGTCAAAGAAGCATATAATCGAATCATCCTATCTAATCTCAGCTCGAAATTGCTTGATTTCTTGCCATGACAATTCAGATAGCACCTTCACAGCATATTGTTGATGCTTAAATTTTGGTGGACCCATTTAATTATTTATTCATTGATTATATATAAAATTATGGATTAATTTTTAATTCCTAATCAAAAATGGTTTTCACTAAATTGCATAGCATATAAACATTAGAAGCATTAGCATTAATAGTAATAGAATTTATAGAAATATCAAACAAATTTAATTGAAAAAAGTAGTGGCCAGGGCTGGGCCTGGCCGGCCCCTTCTTCCTTTTTCTCTTTTCTCCACCTGAGCCGGCCCACTTCCCTTTTGTTTCCTGGCCCGGCCCCCATCTCCCTTCCTTTCTCCGTTGCTCTAGACGCCCCTGCAGAGAACAGAGAACGGAAGAGGACGACGAGGAGCAAGGACAGAGACAGGGAAGACAGGGCGAGCGTCGCACCGGAGTTGGTGGTCGGGAGCAGACCGACAGCAACAGCTAGCGTAGCAGGAAGCCATGCGCGCTGGCTAGAGAGCTTAGAAGGGAGAGAAGGAAAGCAAGACGTGGGCGGGGGGGATCGGAGAGAGAGTTCCGAAAGAGAGAGTGCCGCGAGTAACAGAGTTCGAGCGAGAGCAGCCGAGAGAGCGAGAGGGCCGAAATTTAGCCCCCGCTGAGCGTCGTCCAGCCGTCCTCGACGCAAACCGGCGTCCCCAGCCGGCGCCACCGACGTTGGTGAGTTGAGTTTTGGTTTCGATTCGCCAATCCAGGTCGGGGCCCGCGATTGAGTGCTCGTTCCTCTTTTTTTTTGGCTGCGTCCCGCTTGATTTTAAAGAGCTAAGCAAGCTCGATTTCCTTAGGCCTCACCCGCATCGGACCCGAATGAGTCGATCTTTCTTAAGTTTGAACGTTGCTCGCTGATTCCTTGAGTTTGGGTGTGCATTCGAGCTCCGAAGAACTCTATATTCGCTCTCCAACTCGCTGCCCACTACGTGTTCGAAGAAATGCCCGAACAAAGTCCGTCCAGTTTAATCTCAGATTCTGACCTGTTTAAGGGGGGCATTCGAATTTGTTCTGTGCAGTGCACGATTGCTCTTGATTATTGAGTGCCTTCTCAGTCAAAAATTTCGTTCCCATCCAGTCCGAATCTCTTAAAACTTTTGGTTGCCTTTGCTTGGTGCTTTGATATTATCCTCGTGAATATTCTTGGGGTTGTTATCGTAACGTTTGGAGGCGTTGGTCTGTGCGTACTTAGCTATTAAATCGCACTATATATGCGATATCGTGATGATAAAGTAATCTGTATCATACTGCCTGTAGGAGACATATTTTAATTTTGCAGATCCACTTAGTTTATCGTACCAAAACAAAAGTAGTATGTCTGATACGGAAACCTCATATTTAGGCTAGATTAGTAAGACAAGCCATTATAAAGGAAGAGAAACCTAGAGAGAGATTTGTAAGGGAAGAATGAAGGGAGACCTTTTATCCTAGTGTCCGCCTTTGAAATGTCGAGCTAGTCTGACCTGCCAGATTAAGATTTATCAAACACCAAAAACCGTTGAAGGGACAAGTTGGCCTCTTGAACTGGTATGGGAAGCCCTGATATGATCACTGTTCAAGTGAAGCAATTATTTTCGGCTTTCTCTTCATCTATCGATTTGCTTGGATTCCTACACATTACTGCTGGAGATTTGTGATCCGAGACATCAGAGAGTTCTGCAAGTGTCCAAGTGAGTGACATGAGTCGTATGAGTGAGAAATTCGTAAGTGCTGTCTTCATTTGCGGTCGAATGCATTGTTTCTCTACGCAAACTGGTATGTTCTTTCGACCAAAAAAAAAAAAAAAAAAACTGGTATGTTCAAGTTCATGAAATAATGTTTTTCTTACTGTGCCCACCAATCTCTACACTCAAGATGGGATATCACATCTTTCTCATCCCGACATTTGATATCAAAACCATGTCACCGTACCCAGCAAGTGGTACAGAGCCACGCTTCCCTATTCTACACTATCGAGTCGTGAAGTTCTAATATTGTGCCCTTTCTGACTAAATTGCATGCAAGCCACATCTATATCTCCATGTGTAGTTTGAAAAACGAAAATATAGATACCATATAACTAAAGTACTTTTTGTTCCCGACGTCTATGGGATTGGAATAAAAAGCTATAGGAAGAGAATTAATTTTCCTTTGTGTAAATATGGAATGGTAGAAATAGAGTTGATGAAAGAGAAAAGAAGGGAAAAGAAAAATGTACTTTTATTGAGACAGAAAAATACTAGAAGTGTCAAAAGTTGTGTACGGCGCTAATTTTGATATAAAAAGTTTCCTCCCGGATCTATTAAGTACCAAATCAAAGAAAAATAATTATTGAGTGCTAATTGGCCAAAAATAATACGTGCTTTTATAATTAGAAATTTTACATAACTTGACATATTATTTAAAAAATCTAATGCACATGGCATTTCCATGTGATGTATTTGGCACTAGAAGTGATCACTTTTTAATAGTAACTGGCATTAAAGTGATCACTTTAAATAAATTTTGATACTTAAATGATTATTGTTTACAATTTTTAGACAGCATCATTTACGGTTTATATGCTGATTGGGCACGTTAGTGAGTCACATAGGGCTAAAAAATTAATAACATATAGTCATTCAGATTTCCGGCGACTCAAATTGAAGTTGACACTTAAGTGGTCTTTTTTTGTTTTTGTTTTTTTTAAGTAGCACCTAAGTGATAAAAAAAAAATTGGCATTAAAATGAGCATTGTATAAAACTTGTGGCACTGTGTCCTTCTCCTCTTTTATTGATATGGCTCTTCATACATCTTTTGCATTTAACACCTGATTGTAGTTAAAGCCGCTTAATTTTTCATGTGACCGCAACCCTACAGAAAGAAACAATTTAGGGGCGACAAAATCAGTGTTAGGTTCGAATAGATAAAACTTACTTATTTTGCACTTTGATTAACTCTAAAGTAAGAAGCCGAGATAATTATCTATGGGATGCAGAGGATACAAAAGTACGTAAGCTCATAGGAATTACCCAGATGAAAGAATTTAGTATTCTTTACAGTCACAGATCCAGAGAAAGCACTTCTGTAGCATATTACAACTGGACACCCTCACTACACTTCCACAACAGTACCATCCAAATACAAATTAATAGCAAGAAGCGGATCATCAGGATAAAAACTTACATGTTTTTTCATTTATTTGAATGACGAAAAAGCCACCTTAGGGAAGTAAACCCTGGACCGGTGAATAATCCGACTTCACCATCATGGATCCGGTAAGTAATGAGCCAAAACCGAAACAGGTTAATTCTGCAACCTACCTGGCTCGCGGTGCTAGACTAGGTTGCACCGACACAGATACGTGAGATGCGACACGATACAACACGACATGCCGACATGTCATTTTTCAAAAAATAGAAAATTCCGACACATTCCGACACGTTATATATTAAATAAATATTTTAATATATAAATGCATAAATAACTAAATAATAATAATAATAATAATAATAATAATAATAATTATTATTATTATTATTATTATTATAGCCTAGAATTAATCTATGCTAAAAACATTAATCCTACATTTGTTAGTATCATTCATTGTTTTAATTTGACAAATTCAATTACATTTCATTGTAATAATCCATAAAACTTGGAGGAAAAAACAAGTAATCCACGTTTCACTATTAAATTTAAAATTTAGCAATAAGAAAAAAAAACAATCAACATTCCATTAGGTGCGTGTGATTGAGAAGAGTCCATAAGTAATTTTTTTTAGCTTATTTTATTTTATTTTTAAATATATTTATATTTAGACCCCAAAAGTATTGTAAATTTGTAAAAATAACCCATGCATGTTGGAGTCACGTGTCGGAGCGTGTTGGAGGCAGTTGACTATGTGTCCAATTTTCCGACCGCGTGTCAGAGCGTGTCGGACACGACACGTCCGATACGAAGGGTTCTAGAGAGTGTCCGCGCAATCTAGGTGCTAGATCGATCTCCGAGGAGGTCAACTCAAAGGACCCAGAAGCATTGGCTTCAAGAGATAGGCATTCTTTGAGCTCAGACAAGACATGGTTTATGTCAGACCTGCCCATCGAAGTTACTCATGCAGGACATTGCTGTCTCCACTGCTTTCCACGCCGATGCAGTGTTGAACTGGCCTTGGAGCCTCTGGTCCACAATGCTGTATAGATCCCCTTGTTCTATGAGAGGAGTCATCCATTGGATGATGCGGGTGCTGCTCTTCAGGCTCCTTATGATGGCCAGTCGGCCAGTAATGAGCTAGAGCAGTATGATCCCAAAGTTGTACACCTCGCTCTTCCAACTAAGATTGCCAGACAATTGAAATCTGAAAGTCGGAAAGCAAGTTTTGTTCAGCACAACTATGGAGAGCCAGAGGCATGAGAGATACTAACAATTTGTGGGCAAAAGCTTTTCTTAAGAATTGCTAAAATGTTGGAATCAGGCCTAATCCCAATTGCCTAACTGAGACAGGTGCCCAGCAATTGGTCGGGCTGAAGATCGAGCTTTAGCCGATGCCCAAGCCATCTTATTTGTTATATATCACAGAAATTCAACTAACAATCTGAGGCTCCGCAAGAGGGAGATGAGATTGCCCAAGCCTGCTTCAACTAAATTACCTTATTCTTAGGGTAGTGCCTTGTGGAGCCTAATAGGCACAAATTTAGCCCAAGCTGTGATAATCATATACTGTTAAAATCACTGTACAAATGATAAGGTCTAGTTTCAAGGTTAATAGTCTTGAGATCACTCACTTGGGATCGAGGTAACCTGGCTTGCCAGCTGGGCTAGTTGAAACGTAACAGTCCTGATCGGTTGCGAAAGCTTTGGTAGCCCGAAATCTGCTATCTTCGCTTGCATGTGCTCGTTCAATAAGATATTTGATGTTTTAAGATCTCTATGGATAATAGGCGGTTTGCAACCATAATGCAGATACTCTAAACCTGCATCAAGTCGGAAAATACCAGATTGCCATGCACTTTCACATGTTTTGTCTAATGAAAGCAAATCGATCATTATTGCTTCGTCCAATTTTTACCTTGAGCAGCATCGATTGCAATGTTCAATCTTTGTGACCAGCTCAAGAGATTCACAATATCTTCTGTAGACATAAAGAAACAGGCGCAAGAAAGTCACCTCAATGAATGCTTTTCGAACCCAATCGTATTGCAAACATTAAGGAGACAAGTTACACTTCTACTAGTACTCTATACAGTTGCCTTGCTAGTTATGAACGTCCCTTATAACTGTTATAGATAGTTCATTGAGCAACCAATTTGGAAACACGATATTGCTATAGTACCACGTACCTGATAAAAGTTGCCTGAGGTTTCCATAATAATGAATTCGTAAATTAGTGCCATGCCACGAGCATGATCGCAATACCCAATTAGAGAAACCAAGTTCCTATGGTAAACAATCATCAGAAGGCATGCCTGCACTCAGCATAGAAAAAAGAAGAATCGTAAACTCGTTAAGAGTAAATAGAACGGTGGGCGCAACAGAAAAGGAAAAAAAGTCAATTTTGTGGATGGCGTTATCCATTCATAGAAAATCAATTCGATTTCATGTTCTGACATCGGCGAATTTCCTTGTGACCTTGCCGTGAAGACTGGCAGAGCATTTTAACCTCAACTTTGGAGCCATCATCAAGAGTTCCAAGATAGAATTTCCCAAATCCTCCTCCTCCGATCACTACCTTAAAGTTCTCAGTGAGGCGCAGGACTTCGTCGTATCGAAATAGTCGTTTCTTTATCATTTTGAATGCACCCTCATTTGGCTCGCTTGCGTTAACTAGACAAATGAAGACTAATTGATTACCATAAGTGATCATCGGGTAGAGTTTACAATTAAAAACAGAAATAAAAGTCACCTCGTCTTCTCCTTGTGGTTCTCCAAATTATGATGACGAGAGAGCACACGAAAATTAGGGAAAAAATGGATGAACCAGATACAATAACCGGCACAATCCATTTTTTCTTGTTCTCTGTTTGGCCCTTTGCGCCAGGACTGGGATCTCGCTCGGACACATATACTTGAGATATATATGGATTTCCTTCTACATTGTAATATTGAACAAGTTCTCTATAAAAAAGATTAAGATAACCGGGAAGAAATCTTGACTTTTTTGGGTTTTTTTTTTCCTTTACTTTGGCCTTAAACTAGCTAATAATTAGGAAACACAAATAATTAGAATTTTTATTGTCTGTTTGAAATAACTTCAAGTCTTGGGTCATGTACCTCAACTTCAACGTTCCATCAGCCACCTCCTTCATAAGGGCTTGAGGAATTGCACCGCTTACACTGTTTTCGCTTAAGTTTCTGCAAATGGAGAGAACAAAACGCATATTAACACTCTCATTTAGTTAATAATGACCTGTTCATGTTTACTGAGTTCTTGCATAACCAAACGAGAAGCAACATACTATACCAAGTCTTGGTAACTCAGAGGATTTGTAGGCTTGGTTTGGGCAAAAGATGTCGGTATTGGACTGCTCAAACCGTTGTTTGATAAATCCCTAAATGAAAGAGATGGCATTCTGAACAAGCAGATGAGCGACAAGGTGATTTGATATGGCTTTGCAGATGCAAATAATGTTTGTTGAATCTGTAAGAGTTTTCCTAATGTGAACTACATTAATTGATATTGTAATTTACTGTTTTACGGGATTAGTCTAAGGTAAGATAAAAGATTTCTTAATTAGTCTAATGTGGGGTTGGCTAGTGTGGACCGAGTTGAGTCTGGCCCGTTATAAGAGGATATGGTTGGGAATTTTATAAATAGTGCTCAAGTCTCTTTTCTAACCATAATTCTCACAAGTATCCTCACAAAATGAGCGTTCAAGGGTGAGGGGGCCGTCTCATTGAGCCAGCGATATAGAGGGCAATATAGGAAAAGTACTTGCGTGTGGATCATCGCTTTTCCGCTTCCACATCAAGAATGATAGATTCCAAAATAGGTGCGTTAATCTTTCTACTCAATTATTTATATTTTTGTTCTAGTTATGGAAATCATGGGATTGCAAGTTTTGCCTCTTATAAAATTGTCGGGGTAAGCACACTATCGGTGTCAAAAGTTATGTATGACGCTCACTTTGGTGACAAAAGTTTCCGTTGGATCATATAAGTGCCAAATCAAAAAAAAAAATGATCACTTTAGTGCCACCCGCAAGAGATTCCGGCCAGATTAATTACGTGGCCTTTATATTTTTTTTAAAAAAATTGCGGTGACTTTTAAACGACGTCGTTTTCCATCCTCTTCAAGAAACGACGTCGTTTTGCCATCATACGTGGACATCCCCGCAAAAACGACACCGTATAGCTCATATGTGGATTGAAATTAGGGTTTCTTTGTTTTTGCCGCTCGGCCACCATTGTTCGCCCACCATCGCTCGGCCACTGTCGCTCGGCCACCATTGTAGTTGCTCAACCAGGTGAACGAGGAGAGACTAAGATTGTTGCTCAAGCAAGAAGTGGTAGGAAGAATAGGAGGCAAAGGCGGAGGAGGAGGAAGAAGAGGGGTTGAAGGTGCCGCTGCTGGTGTGCTGCTGTTGTTGCTGCTGGTGCTTTGTTCTTGGTGCCGCTACTGGTGCGGCTACTACCTTCTCTCTCTCTCTCTCTCTCAATTTGGGGATTTAGGGTTCTAAGTTTGGGGAAAGACGCCAAATTGCGTCGTTTTGTTGTTTGTATGCTAACCCAACTTTCCGACAAGCCACATTAGCTTAAAAAATTAATAAAAAAGTGTCATATGTCGGATTTTCGGCCAAATTGATTGGCGTTGGCACTGAAATGATCGTTTTTCAAATTTTTGGCACTTAAGTGATCCAAAATAAACTTTTGGTACCAAAGTAAGCGCCGTACACAACTTTTGGCACCGATAGTATACTTACCCCTAGAATTGTCCCTCCTAAGAGGCTATATGTGTAGGTGATTGTATGCAAGTGGATATTTATTCACTGAATTTGTATTATGTCCAATGTTAGCATAATTTTCGGTTCACACAGAGGTAGCTTTTACATATCAAGTGTTCTTTTTCTTCTGCACGTGTATCTGTACTATTTTCTGTGTTCTCGAAAGTGTGTGTAGCTTGATTACTATATGATGAAAGATTAAAATCCTAATTTGCATATATTGGGAGATATATTAGGAGATATTCAAACTTACAAGATGGCCAAAGCCGTGAGATTGGAAAAGGAATCGGATACACCCCCTTTCAACAAGCTGGAGCTCAAATTCCTGTACAAATGCCACTTTCATTACCAAAAATCTGTCATTTGTTAAAAGAGATCTCAATCATTACGGCAACAAAGATTGACCAATTGCTTCAAGGTTCAAGTTTGGTCGAACTTAAATAGTTTCACCTACAATGAGGTGATCCTCAGAGGACTACCATAATTGCAACTCAATCCTTTCCACAAATAATCTTGACGAGCGCATGGATCGCCTTGCCAGCTATCTCGTACAATTGCAAATGTTTTCTTTATGTCGACAGTCACGTTGACTGCTATTTGTCCTATCGGAACGATATTATTAACTAATATAGATGAATCATACAGATGGAAAAATGTATGTGTCGCATGAAAACTGGAACAAGGCATGCATAAATTACCATCATTGAGTGCCGTCTGAGAGATCGGTAGATCATTAGTGTTGAAAATCTCGAGGGCGTTGATCATTGGCAGGAGGGTGGATTGGGACGTGGTGGCGAGAGTGAAGTTGATCTCGGTTTGACCAGTGATGGGCTGCGAAACAACAGTCGCCGGGGTCGAGTACTGTGGCCTGAGCATGGCGGTCAAGTTCCCTTCCATGGACACAGTGAAATCCCTCACTTGGCCCGGTCGAAGAACTTCGATCTCGGCGAAGTGTAAAACGATGTACCACGTTTCGCCGGGATTGGACGACCAATAAATGTACATCAAAGACCGGACTTTGTTTTATTTTTGTGCGGACATTAGCACTTCGGCTGGAACAACATAAGCATCGTTGCAGCTCGTTAGGTTGATGACCGTGGTGGAGGTAATCAATGTGAAAGCATCATACTCTTGGGCATCCCAAATGCGATCATAGTCATCTTGCAGGTGCCTATTTGAAGGACAAAGTGACCAACTAATTAGTGAGAAGGCGACTCCATGTATAAATTCACTCTGAGTTTCCTTTTCGGAAATTCGACATGTGCAATTCAAGTCGATTCATTATAGAATATATATATTAAGAAAATGAAGTTTTGGATATATTTATTGGTATAAGAAAACAAAAGATCATCTATATATGTGACGGTGGATCCAATATTCTCTCACCATTTGGTTGCTAGAGCACCCCGAATCAATATGGTAAGTTGTGCTGTCCAAAAGTCGCAACCCTATGGCTGAAATGAAAGGTTTTCCCGTACCCTTATTCACTAGGCATACTTGTATGTAATCTCTTGGGGCAACATAAATGATTTTGCTCCACGTGTAGTTTGGTGAGTCCACTGTGGCCCAATAGTTTGTGTCCACGTGCAAATCGAACACTAGGGCCATTCCTTTACTACTGTAATTCCCATAGAAAAAGGTTCCCCTAATCAAGTATTTTTCATTCTTTCCTTGCTCTGGTTGAAGAGTATAGCAATTCCTAGTACCATTAGGAAAGCTTCTCAAGTTCACCAATTGTTGCATGTTGTTGTAGATGAGATTATTGGAGACTTGCAACACCTGTCTGGAGTCCACAAATCCAGTATCTGCCTCGTAGAATATGTTGAGAACATTATTGTGGTAATCATTCGGTGTGCCACAATCGATGTTTATGAAGCCTGTTGTTAAAAATAACCCAAAAGAAGAAGAAGAAGAAGAAATAGTTGAGGAGTTTTTCTCGAAACAATGTTCTTTGAAACTAATTTTATTTATAGAGAAACCTCTCAAGAGATTTTGCAATAAGTGTGAAACTTTATAATACTGTGAATTACTCTCTTTATACTAGGTGGGGGACTATAAGTTAATGAGAAGCAAGAAGGCCACTTTACATGTGACATGTCTGATTTATTTGGTATGAAATAATTAATTGAATTTCTCAAGGTAAAAAACTTATAATGTCAGCCTTTGTTTAGTTTAATGACCTTATCTTGAATGGTTAATTGACAAATAGAATAAAAACACTGGAGAGAAAATATCGATATTATTTAGAATCATGTGTGAAAGGAAAATTGACACGATATGTTCCATGCATATAAGATAAAATTGTATTGCTCAGTGGAAAAACTGATGAGACGAATATACAATTGCTTCCTGTACAAGATTTGGTTGAGGCAAGCCACTCTAGTTTACATTAATTTCTTGAAACCAAATGATATACATGAGCATGAGAGAGAGAGAGAGAGAGAGAGAGAGAGAGAGAGAGAGAGAGCTGGGGTTGTCTTGTCCTTGAACATAAAGTCCGAGAGAGAGCTGGGGTTGTCTTGTCCTTGAACATAAAGTCCGAGAGAGAGAGAGAGAGAGAGCTGGGGTTGTCTTGTCCTTGAACATAAAGTCCGAGAGCAAGACAAAGAAATGACGCAGATCGAGTCTTCATTGTTCTTTCACAAGTACGATTTTGCCATCTGTCTTCCTCTGAGAGAGAGAGAGAGAGAGAGATTTCTAAGTACATTGCGACATGAAGCCTAGGTAAAGCCATTGATATAGAGAGTTAACAAAGAGACTCCGTTCGCTATCTTGCACATCCATTGACTTATACATGCGCTTGACCTTGTAAAGATTATGTCACATTACTTAGGTATCCTTGCGGATGCTAATAGGAGCACAAATGTTTCTAAGCTTATTTTATACAGCACTAAAAGATTGCCAATATTCATAAATAACTCAAGAATATAAAGCTACAGGGTTTTTGAGAAAAATTAAAAGAATGTGAGGATGAAACATGAAAAGGACATTTAAGATCGTATCAAATTTGTTTGGGTCAATTGATGAAGGAGAGAATACACACACACATATATATATATATATATATATATATATATATATATAAAAGTTGTTTTTGTTAGAATAGGCCATGTGTGTGCGTAAGGAGTAACATATATCAATAACATAATATTTCATTCAACCAACTTGCGATAGCAGCATGTATGGAGCTTATCCTCTTCTCTTGACCAAGGGTCTACTATTAAAAAGTTCAGGTTCAGTTGATACTATATTTAATTAATTTGACTAATTTTCATGTCTTTTTTTTTGTACACCGAAAAACTAAATATTACTTTAGTATTGCATTAAATGCAAACTCAAACTTTTGGAGGTGTTAATATTTTATTGGTGGTAATTTGGAACAATAAGGGCTCGTTTGGTAATGTTTTCTGTTCAAAAATTGTTCCGAAACAAAAATAGAAAAAATATTTACTGTTCCTGGGAACAATTTTTAACCGTAAAGATGCGTTTGGTAAATTTGTTTCGGGAATAAAAAATGAATAGAAACACGTTTGGTAAATTTTCTTTTTTTTTTTTTTTGTTTCTTTTAATTTTTTAATATTTTTATTTTATTTTTCCTTTTTTTCGTTTCTTTTTTATTTTTTTCTTCTTTCGGCCGGCGGCCTCGCCCGGCCACGACGAGGCTCGCGGATCCGGGCGAGCTCGAGCTCGCCCAGTTAAGGCGAGGCCGAGCCTCGCCGGGGCCGGCGACGCTCGGCCTCGTCGGGGCCACGGCGACGCTCCGGCGAGGTCGCCAACCCTCGACGGTGTCGCCGGCCAAAGAAAAAAAAAGAAAAAAAAGAAGAAACTAAAAGAGAGAAACAATTTTCTTCAAAAGTGTTTATGGAGCAAGAAACAATTTTTTTTTGTTTCTCATTTCTGTTTCTTTTGTGTTCCGGGAACAAAAAATCTGATTTTGAACGAAAACGCAAACAAATGCGTTTACATTTTTTTTTGTTCCCTGGAACAAAAAATAAAATTTCTGTTCATAAACAAAAAAAAAAAAAAGAATGAAAGAATGCAGCCCCTAAATAACTTTACCTAGCTTTTTTTCTAAGAACTAATTGGACGAAAGAGTAATTCAACAGGTTTTTGGTTAACTTGAATCGAAAAGGGGTTAGTGTCCTTAAGAAAACATGTAGAGCGCTTTGTCCAAATATTTGGTGCAAAATTGAGACCGCCTAGAAAATGAATTCCGAGAGGATTGAAGTGGCTATTATAAAGTTAAGTTATCGTATTTGCAAATTACGTCCAATGAGAGTTGTTTGAAATTTACGCTGATAAAAATTATCTTATGTTGATCGATCAAATTCACTAATTATAAATTGAATATTTAAGATAAACTTGTGTCAAACATCTAATTAACATGGTTAGATGTCATCTTCAAAGAAGAAAGTTTCACATCAATTAGATCAAATCATCCATGCTTCAAACGTCCGGAGGGTACAATATAATCCAACACTAAGCCGTTGGCTCATCCTTAAGCACCTTTATTTTCCAAAATTATACGTAGCTTATATTTTTCTTCAGAGAAATGTATTGCATGGGTGATAATTGACACTTAAATGTATATAGAGGCATATGATCACATAATAAGTAAGGCAATAGACCATGCCTAAGAATTGATCGATTCAGCCACATCGCCAATGTTTCTAAGCTTCCATTATTTGACCAACGCTGCTGATAATACACTTTCATACGTCAGATTCATTTTGTTTTTAAACAGAAAAGTCCATCGTACGTAAGCAAATTTCAGCATCATGAGATATCTCAATTATGTTTACCATCGTTCCTAAGATACGAATTGAGCCCAAATACAGAAAGATGCCCTTGATAGTATATGAGATTGAGCATAAGTCGTGTCGTGTGATTAATCCACACACCAATATTTATGAATTAGAATGAATTCTAGCTTTGTGGGTTCAATTTGGGGGTCTTTAATATACGTAGAATAGGGGAAAATTGTCTAGAAAGTTGTAAACCTATTGTACGGCAATTAATTTAGTCATAAGCCTTTCAATTATAACAATTTAGTCATAAATCTTTTGATGATTCGCCAATTTAGTCCTAAACTTTATAATTGCACCATTTTAATCCTTAACAATTTTATGATTTGTTAATTTAGTCCTAAATCTTTTAATAATTTATCAATATAGTCATTCTAGCCAATTATCCAAATAATCAATTTATGACTAAACTGACAAATTTAAAAAAGATTTAGGACCAAATTGAGACAATGAAAGTTTTGACACTAAATTGGCAAATCGTCGAAATTAGCATAATTGAAAGGGCTAGGATTAAATGGGCCGATAATAATAGGTTTAAGACTTTTTGGACAATTAACCCCATAGAATAGTATGTGTCCCTATAATTTATAGATGTACATAATAGGTTTAAGACCTTTTAGGCAATTAACCCCATAGAATAGTATGTGTCCCTATAATTTATAGATGTATCAGTCCAAAACTTATGGATTATATACCAAAATTATGTGATATCGTAAACAAAAAACCGTTTACTCAATATATATTATTGGGGTTGACATCATCAATATTCACGTTTATAAATTCTAATGTCTTGGTCAATTTTTTTTCCCTGTTTTTCTTATAATAATGGCAAACACTTAAATACAAGTGTGATCATTGTTATTATTACTTAGTGCTAATATTGACCAGCAAAATATGGCGCAATTTGCATTAGTCGATATTGATCAATTTGAGTCCTCGTCAGATTGATTACTACTTTTTTTGTGAAGATAACGCTTATGGCAAGTAATTGTCATGACCTTGACTCAGACATGTCCCATGAAAGAGAACTGCAAAGTTTCTTCAATTATTTTACAAGTTTAAAGCCTGTGCACCATAAATGGTAAGTCGCTGCGGATAGAATGATTTCTGACTTAATCAGCTAAAGGAACAGATTGTTGGTTTAAGTCGACACCCGCGTATTTAGTTGCTAGCAACTGATGTCGACAGACATCTTGCTGAAATTTCTTAGCACCGAGAAGTTTTCAAGAATCGATTTAAGACTCTCAAGAAGTCACGATTGACAGAAGATGAAACATGAAGCTTAAAGGATGGAGCTGTTTCTATGGATGTTCGAGCGAAACCCAGGACTTAGGTGGTTGTGGTTCTCAAAGATCGTCAAACGATGACTTCGGTCCGTAATACAAATAGTTTGACAATGAAAGAAATACATAGTTCCTTTCATTCATTGTACAGGGGTTCACATGGATAACTGAGCAAGGCTGCCTTTCAACATCTGCATAACTGCACGGTTTGTAAGCTTATAAAGATGGGCAAAGTGAATTGAACTCGACATTCATTCATTATAATTCTAGGTAGAAAAGCAACAACCCCAATACACGACAATATGACAATTTAAAGTCACAAGCTCAGACTTTGTACAGAAGTTTTCAATCTATACGACCCAATAATCAACAACTTACACAAGAACGCTGAACGTGATAACCTTACATACCAAGTGCAGTTAACGAGCATTTGGTGCAATATCCAGATCAATTGAGGTCATCTCAAAAGACTCACTTCTTCTCTTACTATTTCCCATTCTTGGCTTCTCCCTGACCCAATCTCTACTGTCAACCATTCTTTTAGTTCCGACATAACACGGTTCATGTCCGGCCTTTGAACAGCTGTCATCGGCACACACGACATGGCTATTTCAACCGCTTTCCATGCAGAACCGATGTTGAATTGGCCATTTAACCTCGGGTCGACAATGCTTTGGATGTCCCCTCTTTCTATGAGTGGAGTTACCCAGCGAAGTATGTGCATGCTGCCCTCTGGACTTCTTATAATGGCGGGGTGGCCAGTGATTAACTCGAATAAAACTATGCCAAAACTGTATACATCGCTCTTCTTGCTCAAGTTTCCGGATGTATGAAACCTAAGAATTCAAAAGGAATTGTTTCTTTGATTAGTACAATGATAGCCGAAGCTGCCTTTTAGAAAGTACCTACACATATGTATCCAACATAAACATGAACGAATAAAATGTTATTTTGAGTCACTTACTCCGGATCAAGATAACCAGGCGTTCCTGCTGGGCGAGTCGAAATATGAGAATCTTGCTCTGTTACAAATGCCTTCGATAATCCAAAATCAGCAATCTTCGCTTGCATGTTTTCGTTTAGTAAAATATTGGGTGTCTTTAAATCTCTATGGACAACGGGAGGTTTACAGCCATTATGCAAGTACTCTAACCCTGCACCACCAACAAAAAGGAAAACTTAATGATTTGTATTGTGTAGCTTAACTTGTGGAAATGTGAACAAAGATTTCATCAATATACTTTATGTACCTTGAGCTGCATCGATTGCGATTTTTAGTCTCTCGCTCCAACTTAAAACATTAGGGTTGTGTGCTGCTTGAAAGTAGAGAAATAAGGAGTATTCCAATCATGAAATATGTAAAAGCTTGTTCACTGTTGTCCTCATTCGCTGAGAAAGTTAATTTCATCTCCGTAATGCTATTAATAAATTTGTAACATGACCGATTAATGCAAAAGCCTAAACTATCAAAGAACAGTGTTGAGATAAAATATATTTGGACACACATCTTTGCTGTCACATTGGGAGAGTCTAACAGATGTTTTATCTGTTTAGAATTTGTATATGGAAATATCAGACAAACCTGACAAATGTTGCCGAACATTTCCATTGGACATGAATTCGTAAATCAGTGCCATGTTTTCAAATTCTTCGCAATATCCGATAAGCGAAACTAGATTTCTGTGGTGAACGACCATCAAGAGTTGTGCCTGCACATCAAGGTATCGGAGCTTGCTATTAGTTGAACATCCAAAAAACCAAAAACATGCAACATCGATTCTAGTTACACTAATGTCTCAAACCTCTGCGTGAAATTCCTTGTAGCCTTGCTTTGATGATCGAGATAACATTTTTACCGCGACTTGAATGCCATCATCAAGTCTGCCAAAGTAGACTTTCCCAAATCCTCCCTCTCCAATTACTGTTCTAAAGTTATCAGTAATTCTTGTAACCTCAGTGGATGTGAAAGGTCGATTTTTTGACAACTTTAATGTCCCAGTATATCCTTCGCTAGAGTTGGTAGTTGTAGTAATAGTAGTAACGTCTGGAGAAATTAAAAGGAAATTATATAATCTCAACAGCAGCGGATGATGATTTTCAGTTTGACATCACATGCCTTCACTACGAAAAGAACCTTTTTGAAAAAGTATGTAATGACTTATTATAAGGAGAGACCGAGTCATGAAAAATGAAATTTGAAAGAGCGAAGCTAGTTACCTCAACCAAAGGAAGTATTCGCGCCTTTATCTATCCGAGATGTAGATACGCATTGATGCAATTATGATATTATTAACAGAGAACGTGTGCACAGTTTTTTAACATCGAACAGTGGTGCATAGAAGCATGATTATCATGTTCACTTTTTCTGGGCCCAACTGTTGCCATGAGCAATTGGACCGGTTAACCAGTTTGGGGTTCAAAGCATGATCCAGACTGACAAAATCCCATGTAAGAACTTTGGATTTTTCTTGCACATGCGATACGCAAGAGAGTTACCTTGGATTTGTCTTCTTTTGATTATCCACAACACTGCAAGAGCGCCCAATGAAACCAAGACCAGAATGGCTGCAACTGATGCAATGATTGGGGCAACAGAGATGCCCTTTTTCTTTGGCTGCACATTGCTGGTCTGACAATTGTTTGATTGGCAAAGATTTGGATTTCCATCTAAGCTGTCGAAAAACGTCGGCAGTACTTGTCAATGCCGAAAGATTAGCGCATGAATTCATGGATATCCCGCCCTCTATATGTATTACATGCATAAGTTGACCAAACAGAAAATGAAAAACCGAGTACCATTTTCATCTTTTGCATTCTTCGAAGTGAGAACAAACGTAGAAAGAAGAAGCAGATCGTATAGATAATAATAAGTGATTAAATGCGGAGTTACGATAGTATGGCAATGAGCGAACCTTAATAGCAACGATCCATCTGCCTTCCCCTTCAACAGAATTTGAGGAACAGAGCCATTCATGTTGTTTCCACTTAAATTCCTGCGAGTATTCATGATTAGAAGTTGATGGCCATTTACTCAAGCTAGATAACCACACATAATAGTTCCATCAAAAGCTCAGTGACTCACAGAACTTTTAAGCTCGGCATTTGAGCGAAAAGTCTGGCACGGACCCAGTTAATGAATTGTTGGATAAATCCCTGAAATTAAGCCAAAAACTACTAAGAAACTTCATATGCATATACTTGTTGAAATGCATACAATGGGATATTGTAGATAATGAACAACATGCTAGTGGCAAAGAAGTCAGTCGCTTTTTTTGGGCTTAGTGTTCTCCATTCCCTCTCTGCAAATTAAGTAAACAATATGAGGAAAAACTGCTAATGCATACAGGGATACAACTGCTGTCAAATTGGAGATTGATGTAGCTATCGGTCCTTTCAGTCCACTGGAGCTCAGGTTCCTGCACATTCTCAGCTAACTTTATAAGAATAAAATCCCACCGGTTTACATTTTCTATAAGGAAGGCGTTCATATGGTGACTTGATATTGAAATCATTTCCTCAGTCGCATAACATATTACCAACCTGTACTATAGTTGTTGTTGAGAAAACTTATCTTTTGTGACTTGTGGTTAGTATGCAGCATGTTTTCAGAGAAAATATGTACTCGTGGACTTACAATGAGATGATTCTTGGAGAACTATCATAGCTACAATTCAGTCCGCTCCATGTGTACTGCGTAGGAATGCATGGATCACCCTGCCAGCTAGCTCTGATCACCCCATATGTTTTCTTGATGTCATACATTGCATTAACTAAACCACCACATAAATAGCTACAATCATAAAGAAATCAAAGATTATCGAAACAAAAAAAATTAAGTGGGAGCATAGATATAAATATACAGTCATCAAGAAAAGTCGGTGAATTTGGGAGCTGTGCCACAGTGAAAAACTCGACCGCATTGAGGAGCGGTGGCAGACTAGAGCGGGCCGTCGCACTAATAGTCAAGTTCAAATTATGTCCACTTATGGGCAATGAGGCTACAGTCACTGGCTTTAGGTTCTCGAGCATGACAGTTTCCACGAATTCATCTTGTACATATACGGTGAGTTCTCTGAATTGACCCTTTTGCAATTGCAATTCCACAAAGTGAAAGTATATATACCAAACATTGGTGGAGTTCTCTGAGGTCCAAAACAGACTCAGAGGATCAGTGACATTTTGTACTTGTGTGGCAGTCATCAAAACTTCGGGCGGAACTTTATAGGCATCATTGCTTGTACTTGTCACGATGGCCGTTGTGTTGCTAACTGATGACCAACCTCCACTATAAGTCTTATTGTTCCAGATGCGATCATATACATCTTGCGGATGCCTATTAATACCGAAGCCAGTCAAATAATCATAGCAGTAAGTGCAAAATGATGAACAAGCCGACAAAAATCAGTTTGTAATTGACAGCATGTTTTCTATAGTCCATGCGGTTGCACAATGTAAAAATGCATGATTCGTAACATGTAAATACGTCAACTTGTCATTTACTGACCGATGAATGTGGTCAATGACCAAAATTGAAGGGCAATGACAAAGAAAATCACCTGTATGTGCTTAGGCTCCCCAAATTATATTTCCAGTTGGTTACAAGTGCACCGGAATTGATCTGGTAAGTCGAGTTATCCAGCAACCGCAACTCCAGAGCTGATATAAATGGAACTCCCAAGCTGATATTCACCAAGCAAATTTGTATGTAATCTCTCGGAGGAGTGTAAATAATCTCTTTGTATATCCAAGACGAAGAGTTCACCGTGATCCAATAGTTAACATCAATATGGAGGTCAAATGCTGGGGTTTGATCTTTGCCATCATAATTACCATACCAAAATGAAGCCCTGACCAAATATGTGCTGCCCTTTCCTTCATCTGGCGTTAATGTATAACAATTCCTTTCTCCACTAGGGAAGATGCGGAGATTCTTTGATTGTTGTTGGTTGTTTTGGTAGATGACCTGGGTAGACACCTGCACGTTTGTTCCGGAATCTACATATCCTGCATCAGCCTTGTAGTATATGTTGAGCTGATCATCATGGTAATCATTAGGTGCTCCGCAATCTATGCTTATGAAACCTAAATCAAGGGGAAACCAGAGATTGTCACTTGCTTTTTTACCACACATCACGAATTTGAAATTTAAACAATATTATAAATTTCTTGATGCTTTGCGATGTCCCTTAAACTTTTTTATGTGACTTCTTTAGAACAGTATCAACTAGATACAAATTTCAGCAATGAAAATTACATGTGCAAGATTTGGCTTGATAATTGTTACTTAAGAAGTTTTGATGGTTATTCCGATGATTAAGGCGTCCATGAAAAGCTTGAAAACAGAGACGTCATCTGCAAATATAACGTAAGCTAGAGGATGATGCATTGCTAATTCTCCACTAATTAGGAGAATCTGGAAATGTTTCCTGGAGACTCTTGAACAGGCTTAACTTTGCTAAATTCCAAGTTGGAGTACAAGATACTACCTAATTACCCAGTGCTCGATTTTTATATCAAATTTTAGTGTCGCTGTTTTTTCGACTTACGCTTGAAAGGTTGATCACTAACGAGAAGAAAAATAGCTATTAAATCATCACTGTGCCTATTTCTAGAATCCCATTTTCTGATGCCTCGACTCTTCACGATTCAATCATCACTATGCGTGCGAGCGTGAGAGGGAGAGAGAGAGGGAGGGAACCTGGATTTTGTTGCCCGCGAGCAATGACTGCTAGAGCTAGACAACCAATCAAGACATGCAGCATCTTCAAGATCTTTATGGAATATCAAACCTCTCTTCACATCGGTTTCTCCACTCTAGTGAGGAAAGGAGGGCTCTACCATCTCAAGGCGAAGAAGAAGAAAATCAACGCCTTCAAGATTCATAAGAATATGTTAGTACTTTAATGAGGGCGCGTTCATGGACCAGACGTGCACTTGTAAATTAGTAGTGGGGGAGTGATTTCTCCACCAAAGGTCAACTCAGTTATAGAGAATAGAAGTTAGGAACTAACAAATAAAGAATCAAGAATTGACTATCACCTTTTGGACAGGCAAGAAGCTCGCAGCTGGACCTGATGCCTACCAACTAATGGAGCGATTACATTACAAAGTCAACACGGATGATGCATATTAAACGACAGTAACTGCATAATTCTGAAGAATCCCTCATTCTACTAAGAATGTCCCAGCTGTGTCATGACAAGGACATGCCTTATGTTCCTAACAAGCTCTAGAAGGCGCCGAATTCAGACAAATCAGCATAAGGAAATTCGCAGACGATTATAATAATTGAGATGTCCTTAACGTAACATGTGTAGATCAATTAGAAGAGATATTACTTCTATTGCCTTTTCGAGTGTCTCAAGTATTCCTTAGGATCCGTTCCATCAAAGATTGCAAAAAGATTTGAGACCTCCACGAAGGGTTAAAAAATTGATGTAATTCTCATTATTACCATGGACAAAAGTCACAAAAAAAAAAAAAAAACCCTCAAATTATGCTCATTGTGACATATTTATCTTAATTTTTTTTGTGACATAAAAAATCATAAACTTATACCTATGTGACACATTTACCCTTCGTTAAGGTTTTGTCTATTAACATAGTTAAAACTCTGTCTACATGGATGCGAATAAGCATGTCGCCCATGTTACTTAAGTGAAATAAATGAGACATTGTTTTGGCTAAAAAAATCATGTTATAGACTCTTAATGGATGGTAAATGTGTTATATAAGTATAAGTTTTGGGTTTTTTTATGTCACATGAAAAATTTTAGGATAAATGTGTCATATTGAGTATGTTACAAAAAAAAAGTTTAAGGTAAATACATCGTGATGGACATAATTTCGAGTTTGTTGTGGCATTTTCTCTATTATCATCGACTTCTCTTTGTTGACACATAAATTTTGACTACATATTTATGATTAAACTTAATAGAAAATTAAGGATTAATTCGACCCTAATGAAAAAGGATCTTCCCATCATATGGGCACTAATATTATTTTCATCAACTAAATTTTATTTTTATTTTAATTTCCATTATTTTTACTTCATTTTGGATAGATAAAAATAATTTTTTAAAAAAATATTTTATTTTTTAAAAAAGAGAGAGCCTGCGAGGGCTGAAGGGCTGGGCCTTCGCCCCAGCACCCTTTCCCCTCCTTTCCCCATTCGGGCCGAGGCCTAATCTCGCCCAGCTACCCCGGCCCGGCCTGGCCTTCTCTGCCCTCTCTTCTCCTCTCCTTCCTTCAGCCACCGAGTACGCTGCGTCAGCAGAGCAAAGCAGGAGCAGGCGGCGATGGAGGCGACGGGTGATGTGACGCCGGTCGGTGCGCCAAGGACCAGCGGCCAAAGCGCCTGTCCGACCGCTCTTCGGTGAGAGAGAATATTTGGGGGGGTGGGGGTGTGAGCGGTGAGAGAAAGCCGAGTGAGAAATTGAGAGTGAGCGAGCGTCCTCCGGCGACGAATACGGCCAGGGGCTCACTGGCGTTCGCCCTCCCCCTTTCCGAACCAACCTACGGTGGGCGGTGCTTCGTCTCCCATCGTTCTTTTTCGTATTATAATATTGGGGCAAATTTCGGAATTTTAAAGTATTTTTAAACAAATATAGTAGTGTACATGGAAAATTTTCGAAATTAAATCAATTTTTACATGTCTAAAAATTGTCTCCACTGAGTGCTAAATTAGTCCATGATTACGATAAAAATTGCTGGAAAGTGAGCTTCGAAGGTTCAGGTATTAGTGTGGAAATAAATTCAAACTCAAAGGATTTGCAAAATTATTTTTTGGACCACTTCATGAGATTTTTTTTTTTTTTTTTTTATATATGTTCTTGAAAGCTATATGGTATCTTACTAACTTGTAAACATTTTTGAACTATTTGGTCATGAGACAAAAGCGTTCGTGCTGCCGATGATCTGCAAAACCAGTATGGGGTTCAAAACATGACCTGGACTGACGAAATCCCATGTAAGAACTTTTGATTTTTCTTGCACATGCAATACGCAAGAAAGTCACCTTGGATTTGTCGTCTTTTGATTATCCACAATACTTCAAGAGCTCCCGATGGAATAAAAGACCAGAACGGCCGCAATTGATGCAATGATAGGGGCAATAGAGACAGAGGAGATCGAAGGGGTGAGCGGTGAGAGAAAGCTGAGTGAGAAATTGAGCGTCCTCCGGCGATGAGTACGGCCAGGGGCTGACCGGTGTTCGCCCTCCCCCTTTCCGAACCAACCTACGGTGGGTGGTGCTTCGTCTCCCATCGTTCTTTGATTGCCAGGACTCGAGGTCGGTTGCCCAAGGATCTTGGCTCGGAGGCGCGCGAGGCGGCCGGACGTAGCCCGGTCTTCGAGCTCGCCCGCTGTCCGACGCCGCGAGCCGGGTAGGGACTCTGGGCCGACCGCCCCTGTTTTGTGCCCACGCCCTGTTTCGGGCTCGCCGGACCGGGCTGCCGTGGCTTGGTTTGTGCAAAGAGGGAGAAGAAACGAGAGAGAGAGAGAGAGAGAGAGAGAGAGGAAAAATATTGGGTGGTCCGGGACCACCACGTCAGCGTGGTCCCGGACCACTCACACGGCGCCACGTGTATGAGGAAGCCGGAAAAGGACGAAAATCGGGGCCCACTTTTCTGACGCTCTCTCTCCTCTTCTTGTCCCCCTCCCCTCCTATGTGGCGCCATATGAGTGGTCCGGGACCACGCTGACGTGGCGGTCCCGGACCACCCAATATTTTCTCGAGAGAGAGGGGAGGGAGGCAGGGAGGGAGATAAAAAATGAAAAAAATAAAAAAGGAATAAAAAGAAAATGAGAGAGGACAAAAGGCGGCCCTCTTCTCTGGCCATTCGGAGGCGCGAACCCGGGTCAGGCCGAATCAGGCCGGCGTGCGGGTCTCATCGACCCGAGTCAGTTTATGTTATATTATTATTTAAAAAATTTATAAAAATAAGACAATCAGAAAGATCCCAATTTTTTTTTATTTTTCCAAAAAAATCAGAAAAAGCTTAAAAATAATTTTTGAGTGGTTTTTTTCTTAAGATGTGTGAAAATCCTCAAAAGTAAACCCAAAAAAAAGAAGAGAAATTGTGCTTAAGTATGCGAAAGCACATGGACTGCTGTTTGCAAATTTCCTTTATCTCAATTATGCCATCATGAAGCATGGATTGGAATCCCAAGAGAGACTAGATACCAAAATGGTATCAGTTGATTCACAAGTGTAATTAGTCGTGTAAAAGTACAATATTTCTTCCAATATTCTATTTAAATTTCTAATTGACCAATCACAAATCAATTAATGACGACTCATAAATGAAATTAAATTGTAGGTTAATATTTTTGGATTATAAGTTGCGAATTGATGGGCTTGAGAGAGTATGGGCTAAGCTTAGACTTAGCGAGCCATTAGCCAAGCGCTTGCGAAAGGGTTCGAAGAGGTCGCGACACTCTTATGGCCTTCACGACACTCTTATGGCCTTCTAAATAAGAGTGTATTTGGGGTGGGGAGAGGGAGAAAGTCCATTTTGAGTTGTTTCACCTCTCATCTCGTGAAATGATCCCTAGCAATAACAACAAGCGAGACTCTAGTCTAGAGTTCCTCCCATGAATGACAAATGCTGTGAATACTCATGTTTCTATCAAGGACCTATTCATAGAATAATAGAATCACCAGAGACAAGAACAACTTCTGAATATCCAAATTGACACATAAATATAAATTTGAAATATGAACCACACTTGAGGTCAATTATGACGGCTGCAGAAATTTGGCAACAGAAATTCACATGCACTAAATACCCAACACTCTTCCAAGGGAATTACTGGTTGAATGAACTCTTGAGGAGGTCCTTTCGAAAGAACTACTTGACTTTCTCATTTTGCTCCCCATCTTCTGGACTTTTTTCGGGTTCCAGTGCTTTTTTCAAACAATCCTTCAATTCTGCCAATACATGATCTATGTCAGGCCTTTGATCTCCAGTTGGTTTTGTACAAGACTCTGCAACCCGTATTGCTTTCCAAGCCGATGTGCTGTCGAATTCTCCTTTTAACTTTGGATCCATGATCTTCTGCAAATGTTTACTTTCAATAAGGGAATTCGCCCAATTAAGTATGTGCACATTTCCTTCTGGCTTCATCATCATTGCCGGATGTCCCGTGATTAGCTCAAGGAGTATGATTCCAAGACTGAAAACATCACTTTTTTTGTTTAAACTTTTAGTCGAATGGTACCTGCAGGACATATGAGAACACAACCGAGGATAAATTTGCCAGGTCTTAATATATTGCTTTTTGGACTCTAGAGTCATTTATCAATGCTGAACTTTTCTTCAGTAAAGTTGTATATGCTATTTACAAGTACATGAGTCTACGATGCAATCTCAGGGAGAGCCAGATTTTCTATCCATACAAAGACTATATAGCATATTAAAAAGACTAAGTTTAAGTCCATACTCAAGGTCGAGGTAGCCAGGAGTGCCAACATCACGAGTTGACACATGAGCATCAGGGTCGAGGTAGCCAGGAGTGCCAACAGCACAAGTTGACACTTGAGCATCAGTCTCAGCTATGAATGTTCTTGAGAGACCAAAGTCAGATATTTTCGCTTGCATTTTTTCATTCAGCAGGATGTTTGTCGCTTTTAAGTCTCTGTGGATAATGGTCGGATCGCATCCATTATGGAGATACTCCAAACCTGCAATTCTTGCAAAAGATCCATTTAATCATTCAAAAAAGGAGGGGAACAAACCACATTGGGGCATATCCTTTAAGTACCTTTTGCTACATCTACAATGATGTGAAGTCTCTGTTTCCAAGTTAAGACATTTGGTTTGTCCCCTGTCAAATTAGCATATCTTCTTATTATATATGAGAAAGAAACATATATTTGCGGGTGTATTCTAGAGAGAAAAATTATACAAGAGAACATGATAAAGTACCATGTAAGTGCTGTTGCAAGTTTCCATTGGCCATGTATTCATAAACTAATGCCCTGTTTTCAGAGTGATCGCAATATCCATGTAGAGAAACCAAGTTTCCATGGTGAACGATCATTAAGTGTTTCTCCTGCAATGTCGTAAGTGTCCTTTACCACAATTTTTATTGACAATCGTTCGTAAGCAAGTCTATAAATGAGTATCTTATTGCATTGTACCTCAGCTTGAAATTCCCTGTCCCCCTGCCATGATTTTTTTGAGAGCATCTTCACCGCAACTTTGGTTCCATTCTCTAGAGTGCCAAGATATACTTTCCCGAATCCTCCTTCACCAATCTCTGTTCCAAAGTTTCTAGTGATCCTTGTGATCTCACCATAATCGAAAGATCTTAATCTCACCATTCCTTCAATAGATAACCAAAATATTGCCAATGAGTAATAGACTCAACCTTTCGAAGATTTCCAAGTAGACTTCAAAGGAAAATCTCCTTAAGATGACTCCAATTTAATCCTAAAATTTAAACCTATGGGAAGTGAAAATCCAGGCAGGATTAAAGTTTTGGCACCTAGCTCTCCATATGCTAAGAAACAATCACTTTGTTGGTCATCAATCCTTGGGAAGCATTAGACCAATCAAAGACAATTGTATTTTCATGTAACTATGCTGTGGACAAGAAGTAGAAGAATAAGTTACCTCTTATCTGTTTCCTTCGATCAACCAAATAGTGACCAAACAGAAAACTACAACTACGACTAAAACCGATGCAACAAGTGGGACCAAGATGGAGTTTTTAGTTTTAGCTTCCTTCTTTGGGCAAGGACTTGCCCAGCAAAGATCGGGATTGTTGTTGAACCCGCAACAAAAGTAAGTGGGTAAATTTACGTTTCTCGAACTGCTTTGCCCCCATGTTGATCACAAGCGGCCTTCTTATTTGCTTTGAATCACAATAAAACATGTTCATATAAAAGTCTTTCTATATTCTGAAGAAAGAGAGAGAGAGAGAGAGAGAGAGAGAGAGAGAGAGAGAGAGAGACCTCAAGTCCAATGTCTTGTCTGTTACCCTCCTTTTAAGAGCCTCAGGAATTGAACCATTTAGCTTGTTTCCGCTTAGATTCCTGCAAATCATAACCATGTATAAAGACTTATGCTCTATCAATTCTTCAGGGTGCCACCAAGGCACATATACTTACAGAATTCTCAACTTCGGCAAATTTGCCAGAGTTTCTGGTATGGCTCCTGTAAGTTCATTGTTGGACAGATCTCTGATACAAAGCAGGTTTGGGTAGTTAACAATTCTATAGATCTCATCCGAAATTTTGAGAATATGAATAAGAAAAACAACAAAAATTTTGAGCCAAAGAGGCCAAAAATATCGTTGCACTGCTTTAAAATCTATGCTCCACATGAACTTCTTCTAGTATGGGCTCCCTCTTGAAGCCTCTGAAGCAACTTTTTCTAATAAGTAGAAAGGAGCCCCATAGCAAAAACTAGGGTGTCGCAACACATTCAAATAGAAGTTATAAAATCTGCTTCGTTAAGACACTACCTAAATCCTCCCAACAAAAGTGGACCCCCATGGAAACGTAAAGTTGAAAACCCCCCCTATAAATCACCATTGTGGTACTTTTTTTTTTTTCAATTGTGTCCTGGGCAGACATTTAAACGCAAGATTGATATGACGAAGGTCTAAAGTTCACTGATCCTAAAACATTATCACCTCAATAAGGGCCTCATTGGGCTAATACTTACAAGGCCTCCAATTCTGATAGATTTGATAGTGGAGAATGGATGTTGCCCCTCAAATTGCTAGAGCTCAGGTTCCTGCCCAAAATCAATCACATGAGAGGAAGCTGCGTCATTGCCTTGTTCACAAAGGCAGTAATGTTGGTTCGATACACCAATGTTTATGCACTCAACTATAGAGAACACAATGTCACCTAAGATTAAAATTGAGAAGCACACAACTGATGAAGGAACTTTTATAGATTAATGTAGTCATATAGAGGAATGAACTCCCAATTTTTACCACTGCCCGCAGTGGCCACGATGGTTAGAGCCTTGCTCCCTCATCGAGAGGGGAGGGATTCAAAACCCCGTGTCCCCATTGTGTAACTCACCCACGGCTGGGTCTGTGGTGGTGGCTCGTCACCTTGGGATTACACATTTGGCTCTGGGCTGTACGGTAGTTCCCGGTCATCAAAAAAAAAAAAAACTTCCCAATTTTTCAATAAGAATGAGGAAAAAAACCTTCAATTCATCATGAAGAAATGAGAATTCTTTTAAAGTTTCACCAGCAGCACCAAGATCATCCTAGAAGAAATAGTGCAAGGAGACCTACAGCGAAATAACCCTCGAACCTACTTATAGACTTTGGAAATGTAGGCTTCTTATGCAAAGACAATGTGGTCATGTAGGAGAGCAAACTTTCAACTTTCAAGGAGAATGACAATAAAACTTCACTTCTTGATAGAGAGGGAGGGAGGGAGGGAGGGAGGTTTTATATTTTTGCGCGGGGGCGTGGGGTGGGGGGTGTGTGTTCTTTAGAGTTTCACCACTGTATGATACTTCAAGAAATAGTTAAAAGGCACTCACAATGAAATAATCCTTGGAAGTTTTCCATAACTACAATTTAGACCATCCCATGTATAGTTCCTTGGGACACACGGATCACCTTGCCAGCTCTCTTTATTCACTCCATATGTTGCCTTGGTATCATTGATAGCTTTCACTGTAATTTACACCACAACAATATCATTTCTTTTTCAAGAATTGTAATGTTGTGAAAATTAAGAAAATGCTATATGTTCAATTTGAAGTGATTTCCTGCAATAAAGTACGCCAAGCAAAATGTAGCCTTTTACTTTTAGGATAAACCTAGTTTAAGAGTAGCCTATTAACCATTAAAATTGCGTCTTCAAGAGCTCATTGAAGAAAACTCTTATCTTATTCTTCTTAGATCTTTCAAATTAAGCTTCTTGAAGCTCAATTTCACCGTACATTTTGTAAACTTAGCTTATAACCTTTTTGTCACCATAATCTTTACCTACCAAACCTCACCACCAATAATTACTTAACCAATCCAACATCAATTCTCTTTTGATGGAGCATCCAAGGCAGGTGAATCTAAAATTATTGCCTTGAATGAGGTATCTAAGGAGGAGTAAGCATTAAGATCTCCTAGATCACTGAGAAAGTACACTTTATCCAATGGAGTCGTCAATTTGATCAGCAAATCCTTATTCTTTAATCATGTTTTACTTTCATTAGCCGTGTGGAACAAAACTAGTAAAGTTAGATTATGCAAGAAGCATCTCTTAAAATCGAGTTAGATGAACAGAAATCAATGCAACAGTTAATCGCTAAAATCGTCTAGCATCTGTCGACCACTTTAAGAATATGAGACCACTTGGAGTGGAGGTCGACCAGTTTATGTGGCAGTACTTTTTACTGAATTCAACCTATATGATCAGATGTGTAATTAGTCGCTTTTTAACCATTTTGTTGTTCATGCCCACTTTAGAAGACTCCTGGTAGCATAAAATTCGAATTTGCACTAGAAAAACATGCGGAAGTAGGGAAATACCGTCATCTTCTGCTGTTTGTACGTTGGGGAGTCCATGATTTTTATAGACCTCGATAGCATTGAGGATTGGCAGATATGGAGATTCGTTCGATGTGGGAATGATCGACATGTTGATATGGGACCCAGCAACCGGAGTGGAGACTATAGTCACTGGCTTTAAGTACTCGAGCGTCACAATCTTTGTGAATTGATTACCATTGATGGAAACTGTGAACTCCCTTTGTTGGCCACTCGGCAAACTCTGGATTTCGGCAAAATAGAAGTACAAGATCCAGGTACCTGGCGTCGATGATGTCCAACGATAACTCAAGGATGAATTACCCCTCCTCCCCGTCACAGCGGTCAAAAGAACTTCCCCCGGAACCTTGTAATTATCGCTGTTGTTAGACAAGGACGTCGCAGATGCTCCGGCGCTGGGCAAAAGCGGGTAGGAATCCTCACTGCCCTTCCAGATGCGATCATAAACATCGAATGGATACCTGGTTGAGGCATTTTCACAAACAGTTGATAAGCTCAGCCATTGAGAAATCAATAAACTTGCAAAGTTTCAAGTGCCCAAGTCTTTGATTATTGTACTCCTACTATCAATCAGATTCTTGTACCTGATAAAGATGGGACACCACAAGTTGGCGGGCGCTTGTCTAGAATCATTAATTGGACAGCGTATTGAAATATTGAGTGGATTTTTATTTTTTTTATTTAGTAACTTTTCCTTGAATTCACTCGTGTTTTTTATAATCAATATTTTAAAATTGAATTTGTACCTCATATTAGGTGGATCTTTAATTAGCAACTCTTGGTTCAATCCACTCGTGTTTTTTTGTAATCAATATTTTGAATATTGAGTTATTAATTTGTATTGGGCATGTTTAACAAGCGTTGGAAGATATAAACAGTGGTTCTTTGAATGACATGTTACCTATAATGAAAATAGTGATTGTCAATGAAGAGAGTTGTTTGATCTGATAAAATGTTACATAAGAAATTATCACACCTTATATTTGAAACTCATTTACAAATTAACTACATTATTAGATGCAAACATTTTCAATCATGAATGAGTATATTCTTGAGAGATTCTCATAGAAAATTATGTGTTTTAGTCATAAAATTGTTATGCACCAAGCTACAAAAAAAAAAAAAACAAGAGCAAACGATGGTAATTTTTTTGGACGAATACGACAAGTAGAGTTCATGAAATTATTGTGAACTCAATTATATTGCAACTATAATGCTTCTTGATTTGTACGATAAATACAATTTCTTCGGGGTGACTTATAAATCAATACGGATGATGTTTATCTGTGTAGACCTCTAATATTCTAAACCCATCGAAGAGTATACCCACATAATTTATTATTATTTTTTTGAAATATAGCTTCAAACGTTCAAGAGAATTATCACAGAAGGGGAAAATTGTCTAAAATATTATAAATCTACCGTATAACGGTTGATTGAGTTATAAACTTTTAATTTGGTTGGTCTTAAATCTCTTGACAACTTTTCAAAGTATCACTCCAGTCAATTTTAGCTGAAAATTGCTAATGTGGTGATTTAGTCAACGTAAATCGTCTTATGTGGTACGGTTGATGTTGACTTGGACAATTTTTACAATTGTTTAAAAAATTTAATTTTTTTCCATTTTCATTTCTTTCATTTCCTCTGTATTTTCCTCCCTATTTCCCTCTATTGGTCGCAAGGGCCTCGGCAAGGGTGTTGCGGCCCTCACCTATGGCAGAACCTCTCGGCCCATCGCCGAGGCCCTAAACAGAAGAGTGTATTAGGAAAAACAAAAGAAAAATGAAAGAAAAGGAAAGGAAAAATAGAAGAATAAATTCAAAATTTTAAAAATAAAATTGAAAAAGATTTTTCCACATTAGCATAGTTGTGTCACATAGGACAATCGTTGTCTACGCTGTCGGCGATTTCCGATCAAAATTACTGAAGGATTACATTGGCAAATTGTGAAATTATTTACAACTAAATTGATCAAATTAAAAAAGTTTATGATTAAATTAAAAAGTTTAAAGTCAAATTGGCCATTATTTTTGAACAATTATCCTACCCCAAAAGAATTGCTCTCATGAAAGCTAACTTATGTTCTCCTAACGACTCACCTTGTAACATTTTCAGGGCCTGTTCCCATGTCGTACCGCCTACGAACCTTCAAGAACCCAGATTCAACTCCATAGATGCTATTGTCCAAAACTCTTAACTCTAGAACTGAAATGAAAGGTATTCCACTTCCCATATTCACAACACACACCTGTATATAATCTGCTCGGGGGACATATATCATTTCCGTGAACACATTAGTCGTCAAGTTGACAGTGGCCCAATGATTGACATCAATATGTAGGTCGAACGTGGGCGCTTCGTTTTTTCCATCATAGTTGCCATACCAAAAGTGGGCCCTGATCAAGTAAAGGCTGTTCTTGCCTCTATCCGGTTTAAGCGTGTAGCAGTTCCTCGTCCCATTCGGAAAGCTCCTTAAACTTTTGGTAGGTCGCACATAATCTTGGTCGAAGTATTCTGTGGAAACCAGCTTGTTTTCTCCTGAATCTGTAAACCCTTTGTCCGTCTCATAATAGATGTCGTTATAACTATTGGAATATGAATTAGGTGCCCCACAGTCGATGCTTATAAAACCTTGAAATTGAAATAAATTAGAACCAAATAGTCGATATATTCTCAATGTTTCCATAGCTAGTTCAAGAATTCGGAAGTGGCCATCTCTTAGACCGCTATAATTAATTAGGTGTGATTGATCTTGACATATATATTCTAAATATTGTGAATGAACGACTCATCAACATATTTCATATCCATGCCTGTGATCACCCTTTTAATCTTACCCTTTCCTTCGCGTCTGCTCTTTCTTTCTTTTATCTATTGTATGTTCTGTCATTGGGTAAACAAGCCTACTATTCACCATTGCGTGACCTTGCGATCAACTTTCGAAGAAGAAAACAAAAGATATTAAGATGCTAGATGGGCTATCAATGCGATCGACAGATCAAACCTTGCAAATTATAAATTTTTCATGTTCATCATTTTGCTTCTCTCTCTTTTGTTTTTATCTGATGGCTTTCGTTACATAAAGTTTCATGTTTGCATATTCCGGGATGTTCTACGAGTAACTAAATATTCTCAATGAGAAAGAGAGAGACCTGGAATTTGTTGGGCCAGAGCCAGCAGTTTCAATCCCGGAGCTAATAAAGAAGCGATGGAAGCAGACAAGAGGAGGAGCAGCATTGATCTTCCCATTTTCGGTGTCCAGAAGACAGAGAAAGGTCTTTGCCAATGTACATAAGTGAAGATATTACAGGCAACCCATATTAATAAAAGCTCTGAGGTGGTGGGAATAGGAAAATGTTATGATATTTTATTATTTTAAATGTGGATATTTTGTGGTTTGGAATGAAATTTCAGATCTCTATCAAAGTCAGGCGACCCACCATGTGATAACGGATTCATACGGTCACATCGCCTTTAGGAAGAAAAGTCTTAAGGTAATTCGACATATTATTGACCACCGGAGGTTAATCGAGCAATGAAATTTTTGGTGGTTATGGTTTTAGGGAAAATGGTTTTGGGCTTAATTCCAATCAATTTGTTGGCTGATTTTGCTGGATTATGTGTTCGTCCCGGCATTGTCTTCGAAATCCATTGATCAATTGATCGGACATGGGCTGTGGAAGAAGACTCACGCGATGGAATGGAGGCTGGTCGCGGCAGAGCAACGACGAAAGAACAATGCGGAGAGAAGGCACGTGCCCGAGAGCATGGAGCAGGCGTGTGTGGTAGGGTCTACAGCGGGCGCGTGCGAGGAGTGGGAGGCGCGTGCAAGCACCGTAAATGGGCGCACGTGCAATGTAGGTTCTCCATTTTACCCCTCTGCATATTGCAAAATTTCGATTCTACCCTTTCTTGAGTAAAATTTCGATTTTACCCCTTCACTTTAAGGAAAATTGCAGTTCTACCCTGGCTACACTAAAATTTCGATTTTGCCCCCATTATGTGTGGAAATTTACGATTTTGCCCTTTTGGGCGTAAAATTCCTATTCTCGGTGACCTTCCATTTTTTTTTTTTTTTTTTTTAATCCTATTCTAGAGAAATGGATGGATTTTAATGGATATAAGTTGTTAATAAAGGATGTGAGTATCACCACATTGCTTGTGACAATATCTTTTCATTGATAAAAAAGAAGCAATTGTAATTTCATACGTCAACATATGTATGTCTTACTGTCATTTCATTCGTTAAACTGGTTTCTTGGTTTCTATATGTTTTGAATAATTGTATTCTTGTTATTGTATTTTGTATATGAAGATGAATTGTGTGTGAACAATAAAATGTAGATTTTGCAATATCATGTTGAGCTTATATTTTTTGTTAATTAATTAATTTTTTTTCAATGAACTTCATGTTCTGTTTCACTCTCATATTTTATTAATTGTTGCCTAATCCAAAATTCCTATTTGAATACATACTAAACTAAATTTTATGTAGAAAACAAATTGGATTTGAAAGTAAAAATGGTGATATCTCAATTTGAGGATTAGCTTGAGTACAAAATCAACGAAGTTTCGTCGCTTTGCACTTAGATAACTTGATAATTCAAACATTGAAACAAAATAAATGTTGATGACTAACTCAAATAAGAGTTGGTAATGCAAAACTAATCGGTAACTAAATTAGAGTAAAGTCAGTAGTCGCTCAAATTAAGGTTGATAATTTCTAAAATTATTTGAGAACTTAATGGGCTCTCAAACAAATAAAGGTTGTAATCTAAGAGAAAAGTTGGCGAATAAGATTACAAATAAACGTTACTAAGCAACTTAAATAAACCAAATTAATCAGTAATCTAATAGGAGAAAAACTGTTAAATCAGACAAAAGTTGGACATCCATAAAAGAGGATATATTTTGGGCGTTTGTGAAAAGGAGAATAACAGTTGATAAATGATAACAAAATTTGACAAATAAATATAGGAAATTATCATTGGTTAGTGACTCAAATAAGAAGGATTTGTTGGGTGGTCTTGGGCTTCTCTCACCCAAAAAGCTAGTTCAAGGGATGAGACTCTAACCACTGGGATTCGCCCCAGTGGCCACCCTTCCATCATGGAAGAGGAATGTGAGGGGTTCAAATCCCCACCTTCTCAGGGGGGATAGGGTGGGGATGCATAAGTTTCAGGAGTGGGTTTCGACTCCTAGACCCTGCAAGAGGCAAGGTAAAAGTTTGAGAGTGAGTATAGAGTAGGAATAGAGTAGGATTGACAAAAAAAAAGGGATGAGACTCTCTTATACTTGCAAACTGACCACTTGCCCCTTTCACAACCAATATGGGACAAACCCCAACAATCTATCTCTCACACATTGGGCTTAGGTCGGAGGCTACAACAACCCTCTTCGAGTGAGAGTTGGTTCTAGATTTGTTGGCAAACCTAAAGTCTAATACCTGGTCTTGGGCCTCTCTCATCCCAAAAGTTAGCTCAAGGGATGAGACTTTCCCTCATACTTATAAATTGACTACCTACCCCTTCTACAACCGATGTGGGATAAACCCTAATAGGGTTAACACAAAACTAATTGGTAATTTAATTGGCAAAAACTTACTCTATGTTAGTAAAAATAAGAAAGAGTTTGTAAATTCTTGTAAGATTGATAAATCTAAGAAGATTAGGAGAAAAACAAATATAAGTTGAAAAAAGATGAGAAAAGTTGGTAGTTGCATGATAGTGTTGGTAAGTCAAAACAAGTTATCGAGACAATAGGAGATTGATAATTATTTTTTATCTGACAGTTTTTTTATGTTTACTAACTTTTTCTTAAATTTACCAACACAAAAAAAAAAAAAAAAAAAAAAAAAAGAAATGCTCCATTTTGATGAGTGATCATGCATCACATTTATTTGGGAAGCGGAACAATAGAATCATCAAGATAACGCTAATTGTTATTTGAGTATAGTTGATTAGAGTATATGGCCTTTTCATTTCATGACTGCATTATCTCTTCTTTGGTTTGTATTTGTGTAATGTAGACCACCAATCTCTCAAAAATAGGAAAAGAAAAGTAAGAAAGATGAGATCAAAAGTTAGTTCCTTCGTGATAATGATTTGATTTTTGTGTTCATCTTGAATGATAGCAAAGATCGTAGCACAATGGATGATCTCAACCCGCCCATTCTACAACCGATGTGGGATAAACCCTAATAGGGTTAACACAAAACTAGTTGGTAATTTAATTAGCATAAACTTACTCTATGTCAGTAAAAATAAGTAAGAGTTTGTAAATTACTGTAAGAGTTGATAAATCTAAGAAGATTAGGAGAAAAACAAATATAAGTTGATAAAAGATGAGAAAAGTTGGTAGTTGCATAATAGTGTTGGTAAGTCAAAACAAGCTATCGAGACATTAGGAGATTGATAATTATTTTTTAACTACTTTTTCTTAAATTTACCAACACAAAAAAGAGAAAAAAAGAAAAAGAAAAAGAAAAGCTCAATTTTGATGAGTGATCATGCATCACATTTATTTGGGAAGCGAAACAATAGAATCATCCAGATAACGCTAATTGTTATTTGAGTATAGTCGATTAGAGCATATGGCCTTTTTCATTTCATGACTGCATTATCTCTTCTTTGGTTTGTATTTGTGTAATGTAGACCACCAATCTAAAACATTGCATACAAGAGCAGTCATAAATTTAAAAAGGGATACGTGTCGGCATGTAAACATTGCTTGAGTAATTATTTTGTTACACTCCCGGTGCTACTTATAAGATTCTTCTACATAAAATTGAAAAAGGAAAAGAAAGAGAGAAAACTTAGTCACCAAAAGATGGCGACTTCTGTAGCAATATTCGAATTGTGTCATTTTGGAAGTAAGAGGCAGCGACTATCGTTAGTCAATTTTCATGTAGACAAGTCATACGATTTTAAGACGTCTTTGCACGATAAAACATGATTTTTGCTTCAATACTGCACATTAAAGAAATAAACGGAAATGACTTTTTGCTGTAGTAGTAAAAGTGAGTTTTGCTTTTGCCTTTCTTGATTGAAAAGATGCCAAAAACCATTTCATTGCTCCATAAAAATAATCTCAGTTGCTGTCATACAAAGTAGTCGGATGATCTTGCTTTTCGGAAAGAGATTCTTGTGGTCTTGGTTGCTGTCATACAAAGTAGTCGGATGATCTTATCTTGCTTTTCGGAAAGAGATTCTTGTGGTCTTGGTTGCTGTCATACAAAGTAGTCGAATGATCTTGTTTTCAGAAAGAGATTCTTGCGGAAAATGGTTTTCTCTCTTGAAAAAAGGAAAAGAAAAGTAAGAAAGATGAGATCAAAAGTTAGTTCCTTCGTGATAATGATTTGATTTTTGTGTTCATCTTGAACGACGGCAAAGATAGTAGCACAATGGATGATCTCAACCTGCCCCTTCTACAACCGATGTGGGATAACCCTAATAGGGTTAACACAAAACTAGTTGGTAATTTAATTAGCAAATACTCTATGTCAGTAAAAATAAGGAAGAGTTTGTAAATTGTCACGCCCCAATCCTCGAGCGCGCACCCATTCCTCACTAGTCGATTAAATAGCGATGTCCCAAAACGCACGCCGACCCATTCATTTTTAAATACATAGGCAGAAGCATATAAATAATCCATAGACAATAAAACAATGGGATATGAAAGTAAGACCATAAGTCTCGAACCTGAAAAACAACCACATTTATATACATAGCAAACTAGTGCATATATACTATGTGAACTGCCAAGTCATATTATACTCAAATAGGTTCAGAAAACAAAGTCTGCAAACAGGGGTGGGGGTTTCCAAACTACTCCGGGTCATCCTCCTCAACGATCTCTCCTTCTTCCATGCTCTAGCTGGAACCCACGACTGAGTACTCCGAAGAATCAGGGTCATCAAGATTGGGATCCTTCGCATCCACCACCGAACCATCCTTAGAATCTGTAGTACCCTTTCCAAAAGCGGCCTTCATCACATATAGAGGTATATTAGATTTCGATACTGGGCCCTACCCTTGTCCATCATGATAATGGCGATACCATGCTCAGTATTGATGGGATAACTTTTTGGGTAAACCCGCGTCAACCCAAACTATGGATTTCACCATCACAGATTCCAGTCCTTCAGGGTGCCTCTGTATCGGAATGTGATAATTTTGTTATGTGATTTCCTCCGGTATACCAAGATGCTTGGGAGGAGCTAGAGGGGTTGCCATCTATGGACCTGAAATGTTATCCCACAACGGGGTGAAACGACGTCTCAGCAAGTTCTACTCCCTAAAACCCGACTAGGAATAAAATACGCCATGAGGGCTGTCTAAGCACAATCACAAGGTAGATGACTTATCTTGGCCTCAGTTCCTTCCTGTTAGACAATATAATTCAAAAAATTATTCAACTAGATCGAATCATCGATCAATCGACTCAATCGATTCCATGTCATCACGACCTTCTCCTGGTCGATATACTCAATACTATCTATAAGGTCCTATCAAATCAGGACTGCTTACCCAAAGCTGAAAATAGATAGTATAGCTAGCCCAACGCTGATAATATAATATACTGCTCGCCCAAAGCTGATATATTAGGGCCCCCAGGCCCATGTAGTATACTATTAGTGCTCACCTAAAGCTAATAAATTATTGCCCGCCCAAAACTGATAATATATTGCTCGCCCAAAGCTAATAATATGATATACTATTAATGCTCACCCAAAGTTGATAAGTTAGGGCTCCCAGGCCAATATAGTATACCACTCGCACCAAATAGTCAATTTATCATTTTTATCATACCCGATAAAAATATTTGTGTGTGGGTACACGGTCGGCCTTAGCCAAAATACAATACTTTCATTTCCACAATTCCCACCATTTTATATGGTCCACCAAAATACTTTTGGCGTTGTAAACCGATGCTCGGTTATTTTCAAATCAATTATTGAAATTAAATGAATTTAAGAATAAATTCCAAAAATACAAATCATGCACAATCAGCACCATTTAGAGCTCAATTTAAAAAAACAAATCACACCACTACAATCAACATAAGATTCTGGTCACTAGCAATCCCGGTCTAATTTCCAGAAAATAAATAAATAATTAAATAATTGTAGAAAAACATTATTAAATGCAAATAAATCAAACTTAGGCCCATAAAACCTAATTAAACGCTAAGACGGACCCGAAAATTTCTGAATCACTCTAGGTAAATACTAGAGCTCATCTAGGCCCTAATTGCACTAACTATCCACCTAACATGCATCGGTAATTAATTAAATTTACTAATCTAATATAACTAGCCACCCAATCCATGCTTAACCTAAACTAATCAACCCTTAAGTGTCATTAACCTACTAAGCGAGGATTAGTGAGTTAAACTCACTTGTTAATTGAATCGCTCGGCTCAATTCGACGGGGACGCGACGGGGCTCGATCTTCTCCAAAGCGGGCTTGGCTTTCGGGGTCGGGAAGCGAGCCAAAACGGGCCAAAACCACTACCGGATACCCACTTCTTTAGCCTCTGTTTGGTGCTGGTTGGTGGCTGAAAAGGCAAGATGGAGACTCAATTGAGGCAGGGATGGACCGAGGGAGGTTGAAGGGACCGAATCGGGCCTAAGCGGGGCTCTATGGCAACCGGAGGTGGCTAGATGGACTCTGGTTGAGGCTCACGACCCTGGATGGTGCTCGAGCAGCAAGCTGAGAGGGGATGACAAAGGCGGCAAGGCGAGGTCACGCGTGGGCGGCGGTGGCGTCGTGAGCGGCGAATGGCGACGGCGAGCAGTGATAAAATTCTTTTACATAAAATTGATAAAGGAAAAGAAAGAGGGAAAACTCAGTCACCAAAAGATGGCGACTTTTGTAGCGATATTCGAATTGTGTCACTTTGGAAGTAAGAGGCAGCAACTATCCTCAATCAATTTTCATGTAAACAAGTCATATGATTTTAAGATGTCTTTGCACAATAAAAAATGATTTTTGCTTCAATAATGCACATTAAAGAAATAAACGGAAATGACTTTTTGCTATAGTAGTAAAAGTGAGTTTTGCTTTCGCCTTTCTTGATTGAAAAGATGCCAAAAACCATTTCATTGCTCCAGAAAAATAATCCTGGTTGCTATCATACAAAGTAGTCGGATGATCTTGCTTTTTGAAAAGAGATTCTTGTGGAAAAGGGTTTTCTCTCTCAAAAAAAGGAAAAGAAAAGTAAGAAAGATGAGATCAAAAGTTAGTTCCTTCGTGATAATGATTTGATTTTTGTGTTCATCTTGAATGACAGCAAAGATCCTAGCACAATGGATGATCTCAACCCGCCCCTTCTACAACCGATGTGGGATAAACCTTAATAGGGTTAACACAAAACTAGTTGGTAATTTAATTGGCAAAAACTTACTCTATGCCAGTAAAAATAAGTAAGAGTTTGTAAATTCTTGTAAGAGTTGATAAATCTAAGAAGATTACGAGAAAAACAAATATAAGTTGATGTTGGTCTCTTTGTTTCCTCAACCCTGCATGGCTGTTTTGTCTTTCTTTTTGGCCGTCTCTGCTTGCCTGCTTGCCTTGACGGCTTTGCGGTGTTCTTTTGCGTTAGGCGCCCTTTCACTCCTTTTGACGCTGTGTCTCTTTGAGTGAAAGTTTTGTGGTGCCTAATCTTCTGTATATTTGGTTCTTCGCTCAATATATCATTACCTTTACCAAAAAAAAAAAAAACAAATATAAGTTGATAAAAGATGAGAAAAGTTGGTAGTTGCATAATAGTGTTGGTAAGTCAAAACAAGCTATCGAGACATTAGGAGATTGATAATTATTTTTTATCTAACAGGTTTTTTTATGTTTACCAACTTTTTCTTAAATTTACCAACACAAAAAGAGAAAAAAGAAAAAGAAAAAGAAAAGCTCCATTTTGATGAGTGATCATGCATCACATTTATTTGGGAAGCGAAACAATAAAATCATCCAGATAACGCTAATTGTTATTTGAGTATAGTCTATTAGAGCATATGGCCTTTTTCATTTCATGACTGCATTATCTCTTCTTTGGTTTGTATTTGTGTAATGTAGACCACCAATCTAAAACATTGCATACAGGAGTAGTCATAAATTTAAAAAGGGATACGTGTCGGCGCATAAACACTGCTTGAGTAGTTATTTTGTTACACTCCTGGTGCAACTTGTAAGATTCTTTTACATAAAATTGAAAAGGAAAAGAAAGAGAAAAAACTCAGTCACCAAAAGATGGCGACTTTTGCAGCAATATTCAAATTGTGTCATTTTGGAAGTAAGAGGTAGCGACTGTCCTCAGTCAATTTTCATGTAGACAAGTCATACGATTTTAAGACATCTTTGCACAATAAAAAATGATTTTTGCTTCAATAATGCACATTAAAGAAATAAATGGAAATGACTTTTTGCTATAGTAGTAAAAGTGAGTTTTGCTTTCGCCTTTCTTGATTGAAAAGATGCCAAAAACCATTTCATTGCTCTAGAAAAATAATCTTGGTTGCTGTCATACAAAGTAGTTGGATGATCTTGCTTTTCGGAAAGAGATTCTTGTGGAAAAGGGTTTTCTCTCAAAAAAAGGAAAAGAAAAGTAAGAAAGATGAGATCAAAAGTTAGTTCCTTCGTGATAATGATTTGATTTTTGTGTTCATCTTGAATGACAGCAAAGGTTGTAGCACAATGTGATGATCTCAATTGATATCCAGTATAACTTTTGTAGGGCCGGTATGGAAGACAAAACTCATCTATACTTTAAATGCAAATGGACGGGTAGCATTTGGCATAGTATCATCGTGCAACATGGGATTAGGTATTCCTTAGAATGATGGAATGAGGAAGTTCAATAGATAATTGAGGTAACAAAGGGTAAAGATTTGGTGGCGAGACTCCTTAGGGCGCATTTGTTTAAAATTATTTATGTTCCCCGGAACACAAATTTGTGTTCTTTTGTTCTAGAGAACAAAAAAATAACAAAAATGCGTTTTTTTACACTTTTGTTCCTAAGAACAAAAATCTATTTTTGTTTTTGTTCTCGGAACAAATTTGGAATAGAAACAAGAAGTAGAAAAAAATTTGTTTTTTATTCCCAGAACACTTCCGAGAAATAGTTTTTTTTCTTCTCATTTTTCTTCTTCTTTTTTCTCTTTCTTTTCTTCTTCTTCTTCCTTTTGCTGGTCACCAGCCTTGGTCATGGTCGGCGCCGGTGACCGGCCAGACGAGGGCCGGCGACCTTGCCAGAGTGTCGCTGGCCCCCAGAGAGGCCAAGCCACGCAGGCCCGAGCCTCGCCGTGGTTGCGCGAGGCTTGGCCTCACCTGGCTGGGCAAGGCCGACCTCGCCAGCCATTGGCAAGGCTCGGCCTTGCCTAGCCATTGGCAAGGCTCGGCCTCACCGAGCCATCGCCAGCGAGGTGGCTCGGCAAGGCCAAGCCTCATGCGGCCACAGCAAGGCTCGGCCTCCCCAGCCGGTGCGAGGCCTGGCGAGGCTCCGGCGAGCTTGCCGGACATCGCCCAGCTAGTTGCTGACCACCACTGTGGCCGGCGACCGGCCAAAGAGAAAAAGAAAAAGGAAAAAAAAAAAGGAAAAATATAATGAAAATATTTAAAAATTAAAAGAAACAAAAAAAAAATATACAAGTTTACCAAATGTGCTTATGTTCTTTTCTATTCTAAGAACATAAATTTTGTACAGTTATCAAAAGCGTTTTTTTGTTCAAAAATTGTTCCCCGGAAGAGACATAGTTTTTTCTATTTCTGTTCCCAGGAACAATTTTTGAACAGAAACGTTACCAAACGTACCTTTAGAATATCTTTCCTAGCAACCATATAGTGCATTTGCATGGAGTGTTACCAAAGACGGTTTTAAAATAAATCAACTGACATCCACATCATTTTGGCTAAGGTGCGTAAAAATATAAGAGGTAGAGCCTCACTTTACCACATCAAGCCTTCCCAATCAAATGCCGTATTGGCTACTACATGGAGACTTCCTACCTCCATCTTTTAGAATTATTAGCTCTATTTCTAATGTCGGGGATGCCCCAAAGCTGCTGTACTTCATATGCTATATAATACTTATATTTTCAGCCCCAAAAGATTATTAAAGTTCTGGTGCTTTTTTTTTTTATATATATATAATTTATTTTGGTCGAATGCTTTTTTATGTAACTAATAAAGGTTTTATTCCTTTTCTGAACGTCATCGGGAGAAGAATGGCCGCTGTAAATTGTTAGTCATATCTGATGGATTCTTCCTGGGCTAACCCAATATGTTTTCTTATTGGAAAAGAAAGTAAAATGGCAATCGAATGGACCGGATCTTTGGCCCATCATCTATTATGAGACGACAACATTAGCATTGCTAAGATTTACTTCAAATTGACGAGATCTATAATTTTCATCTAGTGATCATATATCTTCTTCTTTCTCATGTTTATGTCATACCATATCTCTATTGCAGTGTTTGATTACTGCAGTTGCTCTTGACAATGTCTTAGCTAGAGGACGATGGTTATACAATTATCAATGTAATCTCGGCTTTGATTACTTGGCTCTCCCCTTGTGTTTTGAATAGACAGTGGTTGGCGGTGCTTTTGTCAATTCTCATGGTAGACCAACAAAATTGAGAGCGGGTGAGGAACTATTCCTTCCCTTGTGCTTCGAATAGACAGTGATTGGTAGTGCTTGAACTATTTCCGGAGATAAATAGGTCACTGTCGATAGGGTAATTTTTTACTATGTGTATGTGTGAGTGACTCACGAGAATCGAACCTTGGACCTAGTATTCTCTCACTCACCTCCAATCCCTTTACTAGCAGAGCCGCATGCCTGTTGGCTTCTTCTCAAATTTCACGGATATGCTTTTAATAATGTGGTTCTTGAGTTGGATACTTATTTGAATTTTATGTATGTTGCTGCCAACTTTGAAAATTAAATAAGACAATTTACTTAAACCACTCATATGATCCCCCTTTTGCAGTAAATGCTTTCTAGTTTGACCTTAATAAATTTAGCTCATCTCTCAACTGCATATTTCTTTTCATATAGGTATATGTTAATCATGATTAACATAACAAATACAAAGTTTAAAAGACATGAATCTCTCTCTCTAGAGTCTAAGAACCTTTAGAATGTCAATGCTTTAAGTTATATTTCTGTTTTCTCTTCTTGTGAGAACATGAAAAGTGCAATGCCAAAGATTTTATAATTAGATCGTTAAATTGATTTCATTTTTACCAAATGGAAATTATGCGGCTGCATGTTTTGTTTCTAAAAAGTGTTCCTGGAATACTTTTTTTTTTTTGTTCCCTAACAAAAAAAAAAAAAAACACGTTTGGTTGCGTTTCGTTTTTTTAACACAAAAAGAAATGAAATGAGAAACAAAAAAAAATTATTTCTTGTTCCAAAACAATTTTAAAAAGTGTTTTTCTTCTCTCTCTTATTCTTCTTCTTCTTCTTTTCTTCTTCTTTTTTCTTTCACCGGTCACCAGCCTCGGCCATGGCCGGCGAACGGCCGTCAAGGGCTGGCGAGCCTCGCCGTGGCTAGGCGAGGCTACCGGCCAAAAGAAGAAAAAAAAAAAGAAAGAAAGGAAGAAATGCTAAATAAAATAAAACATTAAAAAATTAAAATAAACAAAAAAGAATAAAAATTACCAAACGTGTTTCTGTTCATTTTTTATTCCCGAACAAGTTTACCAAACGCATTTTTTATTAAAAAAATTGTTTCCGAACAGAAACACTTTTTTTTTTGTTTGCTCCTAGAACAAAAAAAGAAACGTAAACAAAAACATGCAGCCCTATATATCCTTTTATTAAATCTCCTATAGATAGAGGTAAAGCAATTGCACTGCATAAACGATTGATGGAAGGATGGGATCGAATAAGATAAAATAGTTGGGGATAAGAATAACAATATTGACACCTAAATGTTAACTATTCCTTTAGGTTTTGATTACAATAAAATTAGGGATTAATTTTTAATCCCTAAACAAAAATAATCCTCATTAAAAGAACGTGGGTATTGGGAGAATTTATATAAATAGTGATATAATTTATTAAATTATTCAAACAAAAAAGAAAAGAAGAATAGAAAAAAAAATGTTTTTTTTTTCTTTTAAATTGCGGGGCGGGCCGACCTGGCCCTTTCTTTCCTTTTTCCTTCCCCCGCTCGGGCCCGGCCCTCTTCTTTTCCATTTTTTTTCTTTTCACCGGCCCGGCCCTTTCCTCTTATTCCCTCTCTTCCCTCACGGCTCACGCCCTCTGCAGCGACGGGGACACTGTTACGACGGGGAACAGGACAGCCGCGGGAACGTCGCGCGATGATATCTGGTCGAGGGCAGGCCGGCAGTCGCAGCTGGCATCTGGCAAGGCAGGAAGCCATGCACGCCGCGGAGCTTAAAAGGGAGAGAGGGGTGTGAGTCGAGGGGGCGTTCGTTCGGACACAGAGAGCGATCCCGAGAGAGAGAGAGAGATCGAGAGACCGAGAAGAAGAGGAAGGCCCAAAGTGGAAGGCCTCCTCCGGTAGCCACTGCGCCTAGATCTCGGCTCGGAGGCGGGCGAGGCGACCGGACGTAATCCGATCTATCGAGCTCGCCCTCATTCGCCGCTGCCGAGCCGGGTAGAGACCTCCATCGACGGCCCCCTATTTTCCCCATTTTCTGCCCTGCTTTTGCGCTGTTCTGTCATGTTTTTGCTCGAGCTACTGAGCCGGGGCGTGCGTTTCGGGTTCGCTTATGCTGTCTAGTTGATGTTGAGCATTCCCTGCCGATGCCTGTTCGGCTTTGATCCGGTTTGGAGTCTTGTTTCTTGTCTGTGGCTGCCTTTCATTTGACGCTCCTCAAGTGTTTGATATAATGCCTCAGTTAGTGTTAATCTAAAATGAGACCTAGGCTTAGTTTGTTTCTGTGAAAGCACACCTTGGATTCGTTTGAAGTATTCTCGTTGCCTAGAGATTTCCTCTGATTGATGTAGGATGAACTCGACACCACAACGTCAGTTCATTGGTGTGCCTCACCGCTTTTAGTCGGACGCCCAAGACTCACTCGATGAAATGCTTCTGAGAAGTGGTGGAGAAATATTTGCTTCTTCTGTTCAACTCCAGACGTGGCCTCCTGTTCTTTTCTGGTATGATCCTTGCTACCTTGAATTTGTGCCCACATTCTCTTATATTCTATTTTGGTGAACCGTATGCATGCTAGAGGTTAAAACGGTGAGGTGTGTTGGTGGAGCAAAGGCCTTGTGACAGTTCGTGAATGAGCCCTCATCGGTTTGTCTATTGAGTTCCTAATGCCCTGTTTGCTCCAGCTACATTGTGGCTGTATTTTTGCAAATTCTTGAATGGTTAATGAACAACATAGGGGTGTGCAAAACGGCCCGAACTGGGAACCGCAGAGACCGATCAATTTGGTCCGGTTCCGGGGGGTGTCGGTTTGGTTCTCGGTTCCTAAAAGTGGAGTGGTGTTTGGGTGGTCCGGTTTCTGATTTCAAGGGGAACTGGACCGGACCGACTAAATATACTTTTTTATTTTATTATTTCTTCAAAAAAAATAGTAAAATGTGAACTAAACGCTATTTTAGTTCAGTTCCAAGTAGTGGGAAAAAGTAGTGATTTGTTCCATTGGACCAGACTGGACCGATTAATTTTTTTTTTTAAATTAATCCTCTCTCTTCAATCTCGACCATACACCCTTGCTGGAACTGGAGTATAAGTTTGGTTTCTTGTTATCGTTTTGCTTCTCTCTTCTTATTGTTTTATTTGACGGCTTTCTCAATGAGAGAGAGAGAGAGAGAGAGAGAGAGAGAGAGAGAGAGAGAGAGAGAGAGAGAGAGAGAGAGAGGGCTGTATTTTGTTGGGCTACAGCTAGCAGCTTCAGTCACGGGGCTAATGAAGAAGCAAAAGAGACACAAGAGGAGCAACATCGATCAATATACATGACTGAAGACCCATATTACCATTAGCTTTAGATTAGTACCCAGGATGTGAGGTGGTAGGAATAGGAGAAGTTCACATTGGATATAATAATAATTCATTCGAGTGGACTATTCGGTTAGATTGGGTCTGTTCTAGTATAACTGCTAGATTTAGACTTTGGGCTATCTCTTGTTCCACTAACTTTCATACCGTGATTTATATTATAACATGGAGGGAGATCACAAAAAAAATTTGACGAATGGATTGCATATAAGAAATAAATTGAGGTTACCATATTGTAATATTCGACCCAAAAAATCAAGTGATGTGAAATACTTTAAGATGACATTTAAATATTAAACAATGTCTTCATATAACAGTCAAAAGTTTTAAAACAATTAACATTGATTCCACAAACTTTCTACACACAATAGTCCCGCATTAATAGAATCAAAGTTAAATCGTCTGTCCATATATATTCATTATTCTGAGATATCGTTAACTCATGTCTTTGAGTGAAATTGAATCTAATTAATTAGGTGAAATCAGTACACACTATGTCATTATGGAATGACTTAATTAGGTGAAATCAGTACTCATATTATTATTCCTAAAAGGTCCCTAATAAGAATGATTCATCAAGCGCTTATATTGATGGCTTGAGGAAGAAAACCATTGGACTATTTACACAATGCGTCACCACATTCGAGAACAACAAATAATGAATTTTGCTTCAATACAACAAATAATGAATTTTGCTTCAATAATGCACATCGCACTACGATTAAAGAAATTAAAAAGCAAAGACTTTGCTGTAGTAAAAGTGAGTTTTGCTTTAGACTCATTTTATTTGACCAAAAAAAGAATATTGGTTGATGATTTTTCATTCAAAAGGGAGAAATTTTGTGGAAAATGGTTTT